>NW_005187508.1:1862774-1876110 GCF_000239375.1 Pundamilia nyererei
AGTGCAACTCTGCTTCCTGGTCCCAACTCTGGATAGTCACGACTTAGGGGGTTTAATAAATTTGGCCAGATTTCTAGAAATGAGAGCTGCTCCATCCAAAGTGGGATGGATGCCGTCTCTCCTACCAAGAACAGGTTTCCTGCCAGCAATTTAAGGAGAACATGTGGTCCCAACTACAGAGTCTGACATTGTTTTGGCAAAGTTGCACATGATTCAATATTAGTTCTAGTAACCTTCAATTGACGTAACTGGGTGTCATAATTGCCGTGATGTGAATTATAATTTTACTGAATTTATTTTTAGTATTGTAAAGATTTTCATAGACATATAGCTACTTCCAAAATAATTTAGGTTTTATTATGGGAAAGCGAGATTTCATCAAACGACAGCCATCACTATTGACAGCTTTACTATGAAAACTTAGAAGTCATCTATTATTAGTAACATGTTCTGAGATGTTTTAAGTGTTATATTGTAACTTTGTTGACACCGCTGCACACTGCTGGTCTGTTTCTGTTGGCTGATTTTTCTTTTCTCTGTCACACTTTTCTCTCCTTTTTTTTATTTGCGCTCCTCCACAGTAAGACTCCATGACAGCATATCAGAAGAGGGTTTCCACTATCTGGTGTTTGATCTGTGAGTAACACTCATTCACACATTCTGTCAATTCTCTTCACCATACCAATTTTTATATACTATCTCTTATTAATGTTAACACCCTGTATAGAAGAAGCTCAGTTTTTACTCTGAAAGCCATGACCACTGGAGGAGAAAAAAATTCAGGGTTAAACACATTCAAACAAGATATCTGTAAATACCCAATTATATTAGAGTCCACTATGTTAAAGAATTATTATGGCAATTATTATGGCACCCTTTTGTTAGAATGCTAATAGTCAGTTACTGTAATTTGGTGAGTTACTTGCAAACATTTTTTTTCTTATTTTCGTTTGGAACGTTCCACATTCCAGTATAGCATTGTTCAGCTGTCTGTGAAGGTTCTCAGTCATCCAGGTCATCGTAGTCAAAGGAGCTTTCAAAGAAAAGCGTCTGGACTTCTTTAAGTTGCTTGAAGATGTTTCACCTCTCATCTGAGAAGCTTCTTCAGAAGCTTCTCAGATTGTTCAGCTGCTTGTTAATGCAAAGGTCTGAAAGATGATTCAAGTGGCTTTCAACATGGCACAGTTATTGATCTTAGAATTTCAGAAACTGCTGAGATCTTGCCACAAAACCATCTATTGGGTTTACAGAGAATGGTCCGAAAAAGAGAAGCTATCCCTTGAGCAGCATCAGCAAGGCCCCCCGAGTATCAACTGATATAAATGCGAAACCCAGCTAAGTATCTTTGCTAAACAATTTATCCATTTATGACCACAATGTGTCCATCCTCTGATGGCTGCTTCCAACAGGATAACACACCCTGTTAATATAATCTCAAACTCGTTTCTTGAACTTGACAATGAAGGGCGTTCACTGTCACCAGGTCCAGTAAAACACCACTGGTATTTGGTGGAATGGGATATTCACATGATGATTGTACAGCTGACAGAATTAAGGCAGCACTGATGGCAAAAAGGGGTACAGAGTCGATACTACCGAGGTGTAATAGTTGAAGTTGCCAGTGATTTTTGTAATTGAGTCCATAGAAAAAATGACAAGTCTGTTTCAGTTTTCATGACAGCCAGAATCATGAATACACTAAATAATGATCTCATTCTCTCTTCCCAGGGTGACAGGAGGAGAGTTGTTTGAAGATATAGTAGCCCGGGAGTACTACAGTGAGGCTGATGCCAGGTAACACATACACACACACGCTGCTGAGCAAAGCAGCCATTATGCATCTCTGTCTGTTACCCGAGAGAACAACTGTGTGTGCCTATATGTGTGTTTGTGTGTCTCACATATGGTTGTCTCAGAGGTGTGATATAGTTACCTTGTCTCAGGGATCTCGGAGTTATTTATAAAGATGATTAATGACATAAAGCCTGCAATATTAATCATACACAACCTACCTAACACTGCCAGCTTTATGCTGAAAAGCTGCATCTCGAGGGAGAAAGAAAGGGGTGTGTGTGTGTATATCTATGTCTTTATGTTATGCATGTCTTTAACTTTAACTTTTTGCAGAAATAAGTTCCCATCATGAGGCTTATTATCACATAAAAAGTTTGATGACGAGAACAGTGTTATGAATTAGGTTATTCTTCTCTTCTCGGTTATTTTCCCTAGTATCCTCTTTTAAAATATATTTTTTCTTGATTTTTTTCCCCCTCTCTCTCCTTTTAATTTGATCCATCTCATTCCTCCACTTTCCCACCCTCAGCCACTGCATACAGCAGATCCTGGAGAGTGTCCATCACTGCCACGTTAATGGAATCGTTCACAGGGACCTGAAGGTTTGTATGACCACAGACATTGCTGCAACCTTGTTGACCAAACAGACAGACAAAAAGTCCTGACTTGGTAGCAACAGAGAGAAAATTCCATTTTGTCCTTTACATATTTTTGTTTTGCTCCTTTTATGTTTTGTTTTATAAAATAAATAAATTAAATTCTCCATTATCAACCTTCTTAATTATTACATTGTTCATTCTTTCTTTTGAAGGCAATAAAAGTAATAAAAGGCAATATATTGCAAATATTTGATTCGAGCCTACCAGATTCCGACACTTCTTCTTGCCTGCTTGTCTTCTTCTATGTTAAGTTAGTATGCGTGGCTAGTACCCCCCTGCCTGCTCGTGTAGAGAATGAGGAACCTCTTCTAATACCTCTAATATGTTGAAGACAGATTGAAAGTATGTTGACGTTATCATGGCAGTAATTTTGTGAGATGTATGACTGTGTAATGTAATGCAGTGCTGGTTAAAAATAGAGGCAATCACAAGACAGACACTCAGAAATGATCCCCATTCGCATAGTTATGTAAAAAATTATGTTGAGATGTGAAAAAATTTTTTAAGGTCATGACTATTCCAGTGGTAGCCCGTATTCTCACAACTTGCCATTAGCATTTTGATGTTAAGCAAAGAGGCAGGAGAATGCTAAAAAAAGCTGTTTTCAATGTGACTAAATGGATTGTGAGCTTGTGACTGCAAAAACACCCCAGAAAGAATAACCAAGTTTGAGATTTCCATTCTGTGACTAGGATTTCCTTTGCTGAAGCAATTTCAGGTTTTTACATGCTTCAAAATTAGGATGATTTATTCATCGTTATGTTAATCGTTATGTAGCTGTGTCTAGTTGTCAGTTACTGTCTATGTCCTGTTGAGTCATACGTCTGCCATAAAGTGACTGCTCACAGGCTGCCTGTGTTTTGAGTCTCTAAATGTTAGAAAATGCATTATTCATTAGAGCACACTGTCTAACTGGCCTTAGGTTAGCAAAGACCTTTCTGCACCTGCGCCTTTGTTAGTGCGTATGTGTTTAAATGTGTGTGCATATATGTGCATGCTGTTGGCTTTCATAAATTTATGATGGTGCTAAATTGTCTTAGTGTGCAGTGTGTGTCATTATACATATGTGGCTGAGAGTCACTTGTTTTTACACCCACGTCTCCTGTTCCACCACAGCTGCCCCCTGTATCCTTCTCCCTGCAGTGTGCACTTTGTTCCTGCTCATGGATTCTAATAGTAGAGTGTTTTTTTAATTTACACATCACCTCTACTCCCTTTGAATCCATGAGGCTGGGGGAGCAAGTCCACAGCTCCAGTGTGAAACATGTCCGTGGTCACGTAGAGATCTGGTCCCGTGCACATTTTTGTTCTCTGTCATTGATGTGGCAGAAAGGGAGTTGCCTCAGACACTGATTTAAGAGCAGCTTAGTGTCACTGACCTCTAATGGCTTTGATTGGGATTGCTATGGCTAATCTGATCTTAGATCTGTGTCTGTGGGCAGCTTGTTCCCAGAGCGTGTGACCTCTCACCTCTAACCTGTTTGACTCCGCCCCCCCCAGCCTGAGAACCTTCTATTGGCCAGTAAGCTGAAGGGGGCGGCGGTCAAGTTGGCTGACTTTGGGCTGGCTATCGAGGTACAGGGGGACCAGCAGGCATGGTTTGGTGAGTATTCATCCATCCATTTTCCAACTTGAAATAGCTGATTGGTCAAGCAAGCAATCAGTAATGATAAATAATATTAAGTCAGCCATATAGATGTTTGACAATGTTAGGGAAGTTTTGGGGCAATACTAATAAAGGGGGATTTAGTGTTAATCTGTTGAGAATCTCTTTAATCTCGACAAGTAGGGGCACATACACCAATCAGTTTAAATGTCCCATAGAAACCTTTCGTAGGCTTCTTTTTGTTCATGAACTGGACAGCATCCTGGCCAAAGCACAACGTGATAATAGATTTCATGTGACATATTGGAGTTATTCAGTTTTCCAAAGAACACTGTCATCAAAATATTTGGCAGGAATAAAGAGTTTCACACGAACCACCCTAAATCCACAGAGGGTACATGGCAGCCAAAGCCTTGACTCCTTGTGAATAAAAATGTTACAACAGATGTCTCTTAGCAGAGTCTCTTATTCAAAATAAGAAAAAGTGAAATTTCAAAAATCAGCATAAGACAACACTCATTGTCTCACAGTCATTTTACGGCCTGCACCAACCTGCCTTTCCAAATATCCTTTCATATTACTCCTCCAGGTTTTGCAGGCACCCCAGGCTACTTATCTCCAGAAGTTCTGAGGAAAGACCCATATGGGAAACCAGTGGACATGTGGGCCTGTGGTAAATAACATTCAAATTGTCTCACTGTAGCTGCTTGGATCTAATACTGGGTCCAAAGACATCTGTTTTTTTTTTTTTTACAAGGACTGAAACTTTAAGTTGTTCTGAGTGTTTTGTGGAGTGCTAAATAAAGAAACCTCATGTTGTTTTTTAAAATAAACAAATAGTATCTGAGTATAAAGATCTAAAATGCATGGGTTTGTGTGCATGTCACTTTGTTCTAGGTGTTATTTTGTACATCCTGCTGGTTGGCTACCCTCCCTTCTGGGATGAGGATCAACATCGCCTCTATCAACAAATCAAGGCTGGGGCCTATGATGTAAGCATATATACATCATCCAAAACTGAAAAAACTAAATGGTAAATAAAGTCAGACAAAACAAAAAGTGACATTTTATTTTAGTTAATTTGCACATAGGATCATTTCATCATCTGGCCATCTGCTCAGTTTTCCTGTAGCATCATTGGGAGCTCAGGACACAGCCACTGTGATTTTTGAATTGGTATAGGCCTTTAAAGATTTTTCTCTCCACTAATATAACATCTGAAACCTGAAATTGAAAATTGGATAATAATTCTGATGTTATCTCCTCTCTTCCTGGCTTGCTACAAATACAGAATCCTCAGAGCTCTGTAGTTTTGTATTTGTATATATGCTGTATATATGACACACTTTTTTTTTTTTTTTTTTACAGTTCCCATCACCGGAGTGGGACACTGTAACTCCTGAGGCCAAAGATCTAATTAACAAGATGCTAACCATCAACCCCAGTAAACGCATCACTGCTGCAGAGGCCCTAAAACACCCCTGGATCTGCGTATGTGGCAAACACACTCCCAGATGTTGGAATATTTGCACAAACACACACACACACACACAGATGCACACAGAAATTTAAAAAAAAAGCATGAACACACACAAAAGGTGACAGTTGCACTGCCCACAAAATCGCAGCCATACATTCTTCTCACCCATTGTTTCCATTCCTTCAAATCCTCTCATCTTCTCCCTGCAGCAACGGTCCACTGTCGCTTCCATGATGCACAGGCAGGAGACTGTGGAATGCCTGAAGAAATTCAATGCCAGGAGGAAACTCAAGGTGAGACTTCTGGCAGTCCTTCATGCTTCTGTTTATATAGAACAATCCATCCAGCCATTTTTTCCTCTCCTTTTCTGTTTTCCTTGCTCAAGACTTCTCACTATAACTTAAAATGATTGCTTGTTCTGTAAAGCCTTCGAGTTGTCCTTTTGCTATGCTGCTCTTTCTTGCTACAACCTTTTAATCAATCTTTCTTTCTTTCTCTTCCTTCCTTTCGCCCATCATCATTTCCTTCTTCTTTCCTTCTTTTCTGTCAATGCAGGGAGCAATATTGACCACTTTGCTAGTCACAAGAAACTTCTCAGGTATGTCTTTCTCAGCATGGTGTCCAAAACCTGGTTTTCCCAAACATATTATGTTAAAAATTACAAGCATTTGTCCTAAAAAACAAAAAAAGAAGAAGGAAAAAACAAAACTGGAAGCTAAAAAGGCGTTACAGCTGTTAAAGAGATCTTTAAAAAAGTGGGAATTTATGAACTTATCCATCAGTGTAATACCTGCAGTAGAGGATGCGGACATGAGTACTGGCAAATTAAAACTATTATGGATGAGATTAACAAATCACTGAGGTGATATAAAGCTATTATACTGCTTTTTTTAATAAGCTAGTAAAGTTTGATTAAAAACAGTAATGAGCAGAACCTGCCTCAACTTTAAAACTTTAAGGGTTTAAAGGGTTAGATTCAATCTAAGGCATTAAAACACCAAATTCACACATTAGTATATATTAACCAGTGAAGACAGTGGTAGACCAACGAATCAAGAGGTAGATACATAGAGTATAAATGGTTGTAACCAGCCTTGTCTACAGCAGGATATTGGTGATGGTATCGGACGTACTAGGGGAATAAACTATGAATGTTGTAGGTAGTACACTGACTATGGATAACTATTTCAAGCCCACTTAAACTAACCTGAACTATTAAACCTTAATAACTGATAATAATTTGGTTAAGTACTCTCTGAAAAGTGAATCTTCTGCTGCTTACACCATAAAAAGGTAAAATATGGAGAAACTCTAAGTTTTAAAATGAAATAAAATTGAATTTTAGAAGACTTTAAAAAAAGAAACTAGGCATAAGAATGCCATTGCTAAACACGAGTCATTTATATTTTTCAAGCTGTTTTTCTACCATTCTCTCTCTATTTTGACGCCAAACTTTTTTTTTTTAATATACATTTCTTTTGACCTATCTCATATTCTTCATGCTCTTATTAGACTACTTTTGCTTTTCATTCT
This sequence comes from Pundamilia nyererei, assembly GCF_000239375.1. NCBI lineage: Eukaryota > Metazoa > Chordata > Actinopteri > Cichliformes > Cichlidae > Pundamilia > Pundamilia nyererei. Next base: position 1,869,847 of record NW_005187508.1, read on the forward strand.
ACAGTGAAATGCATTTGTTCATTTGTGTCTCTTTTTATTTATCAGTTTCTTCCTTTTTCAATTTTCTTTCCTTTTTTGTTTGAATTGTGGTAACCATTTGAGGTAAGGATTTTTGGAATGACAGTGAAATGTATGAGGTTGAGCCCAACCAATAAGCATTGGCATTTAGGTCTTATTTTTCATTTAGAGTCATGTTTCCAAAAATGTTGGGACACTGTGTAAAATGCAAATAACATTTTTTTTATATATATAACTGACAGTAGTGTAAAGATGTATAAAATGTTAAAGGTGAAAAATGTTGTGTTTTAGAGAAACGCATCCAGATCACATTGTTTTCAGGAAAGTTCTTGCTTATTTCAGAAAGACAGCATCTATTACAACACCTTCCACTTGCTTAGCTGAGCTGCCTGCACTCCTGACATGTTATCCACTGAAAACCTCTGGCATATAATCACATAAGAATTCAACACAAGAAGCCAGAAACTGATGAGAAGCTGAACTCATACATTAAGCAACAAATAGGAAAACATTTCACCTTCAAAGCTACATAACGTCTCACTCCTCCTCAGTTCCCAACTGACATCAAATTCCAAATAAGCATATGCTTGTAATAAATGAAAAGCAATTTAAAAAAAATTGTCAAATTGCCTTGGTATTATTTTCAGTTACATGTGTAGTCTAAATGATTTGTTGATAATTTAATTCTGGTTGTATTTTCTGTTTATACTGTGCCCCTACATTTTTGGAAATAGTGTGGAATAGCCAATCGCGCATGCATGAAAGTATGACATTTGGCATTTTAAAGTGTACTACAGAATCTCATCCTTGCATAAGTGCTAATTTACAATCTCAGAGAAATTTAGAGAAAGATGCAGCATGGATTATTGTAATGCAGTTTAGTGTTAAGTTTCTATGTAACATCGGAAAATAAAGTTAAGGAATAGTGGTGGGAGCATATGCGTAGGTGCAAATATACAAGTGCATGGGTATGTGGGCAAATGTCGACTTAGGAATGTTGTGTGTGAGCCTGTTGGAGATAGTTGGTTAGATTAACCTTTTCATCACCTGCTATATATACACCCAATTAACCACCCACCCTTCAGCCCTGACATGTGAGTAAGTATGTAGTAGGATAACAGCCTTGCAGAAGTTATGTTATTTGGAGCTTCAGTTGGATTGCATTATGGATCTTGCAGTTGGATCTTGCACCTGGAGTTTGGAGATAAGCACAAATTGATATGCTTGCTGCATGTTTGTGTAGCCTCTGGCACAGGACTCTCTTGAACCTCATACTGAAATGTTGTCTCTGTCTTTCCTTCTACAGCAGCTAAGACTTTGCTCAACAAGAAGCCAGATGGCGTTAAGGTGAGCTGCTTTGCACAATGAAGAAAATGCTTTGTTTCTTGCATTATTTTTGTTGGAATGTTTAGTGTCTGAGAAGCCATATTGATTATTATTACTACTGTTATTATGCATTTTGCACTTAACAACATTATCATTCAGGGACAGTCACTCAAAGATGTGGGAAATGGGTATTATTTTCTTAGCTTTCCTAGTTTTCTTAGCTTGTTCGTAGCTTATGTTTCTGGTCTCATCATCCTCTTTTTAAATTATTGATCTTTTTAGTTTTTGTATTTATTGAATTTACCTAAACTCATGTTTTCCATAGTCATTTATAGTGTTTCTTTAGAGTAACATGATGCTCTAGCATACGTGGTTTATCAGTGTGCTTGGTATCAGAGCACATTAGGCCAAAGGTCAATAACAGTCTCCCTTGTTGTATCATGTGATCTAAGGCCGTATGTCTTGGACACAAAAAGCACAAAAAGGAGCACAGCTGTCAACTGATCACCACCTAGGAGTGAGCCAGATCAGATGGTGAGGAAGGTTCTCAGACAGACCTGGAAAAACCCAAACGACTAGTGAGGGTGAACTGGGAACATCTGGTTGAAAGCCCCTGTGTGTAGTGCGTTTAAATCTGGAAGGATTCCTCTTGCTTCCCAGAGAGTCTGGAGACACAGAGTCCGAATGAGCCTTGTTAAAGATTGGAGGCGGAGTGTAAGACAGCGGGGTGGTTTCCATTTTCAAAATGAGGGACCGGAAATTGTTCTCCAGTTATTGGGGTATCACACTGCCCAGTCTCCTGGAGAAAGTCTATAACAGGGTGCTGAACAGGAGGCTCCGGCTGATTGCTGATTCCATTCTTCACCTTTGCAAAACTTTCAAGAAGGATCATGGGAGTTTGACCATCTTGCGTACATGGGATATTTTGGAATGTATATGTACATTGTGGAAACTTTGAAAAGGTTTACAACCAGGCCATCTGGTATTTGTATGAACAAAGGATGCGCTGTCCCCGCATTCTTCACATAAAGTCAAGAATGTTCTCAGCTTTTGTTGGGCTCTAGGGTTGCCCCCTGGCTCCAGTCCTGTTTTTGATTTTCACGAATAGGATTTCAAGGCACACAATCACAAGCATTTGCTCTGGGAATCTCTAAATCTGTTTGCTCTGTTGGCTTCATCAGAGTGTGACCTTTAGGACACATTAGAGTTTGTTTGTTTTTTTTTCCAGCTGCCTCTGATGTCTCACATGTCATTATGTTAAATCCTTTTTTTTTTTATCATCTCCATAATTTAGTTTTGCATGGTAACATATAATAGGAACTGAAATTAGAGCTTTCAAACAGAAGAGTTGGGATGATCACTTTGGTCTGTAGCCGGTGTGAGAGAGTGTGTGTGTCTGAGAAGTGTGTATGTGTCATGTCCCTCCCCTCTACACTGCCCCCCTGCAGGTCAACAACAAAGCCAACACAGTGACCAGTCCTAAAGACACTGGCCCTGCCCCTGCACTGGTATACACACACATTCTCATCTACACTCACAGCTTCTTTCACAAAACTTCTATATGTACCTGCCTCACATCCTGTGGAGGAGGTTCAGGTTCACCCTTTCCACATTGTAAGATCATATTCTTTTTGATCTCAACCTTTTGATAAGAAGATTTCAACTTTTAAAAAAGACATGTAAGGATATTGTAGTAACGTGGGGTGAAATACATGTCTAGCACCAATAATAGACTATCCCTGAATGAAATAGTGCATATAGACCTTTGTAACTGTGCAGCATGTCCCAGCTCCAGATTTTTTCATCAAGCTATCTATGAAAGATATTTATAATTCAGATTGATGTATTTATGAATTCATTCATCTGAATTAGCAGTGCATGCATGGGATATATACCGCTTGGCCAGTTTGGATTTGCTGAATTTATGCACCGTTAATGTTGGGTTAAAGCAAGTTAAGTCTTTATGTACACACGCGCACACACACACGTTTGGATTAGGCTCTAATGAACATGAAGTTCTGTGGTTAGGGTAACCTCTACCTCAACCCCCCCACTTCTTGTGTTCTTGTATTTCTTAAGAAACTCTTCTTCTTTTCTTGCTCTTTTCATTTGTACCATGCACGAAGTCCTTTCATGTCATTGTACTGTACATCTGTTAGATTTGCAATTAAAAGTAAAATTGCTGACAGTAATCCACATGTGCATTTTGTAGGATTTGTTACTGGCATAGTTTGTCTGTGCATGACTGTAAGGATTGCGAGGATAGTTGTTCTTTGGGCATGGTGTCTGCTGTCTACGTCAGGCCACATGACTGCCTCTATGCATGATGTCAAAGACTTTCTGTCCTCCCATTTGCTGTCAAGTTGATTACGCATGAACACATGCACATGACATCTGTCTTTCCTCTCTTTCTCACTCCATCATCACACACACACGCCCACCCCCAACACAAAAACACACATACACACTCACACAAGGCCGCTGATGTTATAATCTTATGTAATCTGGGTGAGTGATTAGAAAGACTGAGCTGGTCACCAGGATCAATTCTACAAAACCCCAGACATCTGATTACCAAGTGAGGGCACTGGCTAGGGCTGCTGAGAGAAAATCAGATGCAAAAAAGACCACACAATACAGAAAGAGTGGAAAGAATGAGAAATACAATAAACAAGAAGTTGACGCACACATTTGAATTTGGTCTCAGATACATTGTGATGAATAGATTTACAGATAGACAAAGTTAAAGATTGTAATGAGTAATTGATGTAAGTGGTCGGCCATCTTCTTGACCGTCAGTTTTAGAAAATACACAAAATACATTTTCTTCAGAGGTATCTGCCCAATCATAACTTTTCTTGCATTGTTGAAGTATTTGCTCCCACAAGTGCCTATTATATGTTTTTCTTAGGAACCACAGACAACTGTGATACACAACCCTGTGGATGGAAACAAGGTATAACATAAACAAAGTTCACTTTCACTGATGGCTACATTTAATATTAAGTCTGTTTGCTCCTGTACTATAGACTTTCTTAGTAAGAGCTAACAGGAATGTTTTCCAATTTACCAACAAGAATAAAGCAAATTTGCTCATAAATCAGAGTTTATGAGACCATTTAGCTTTTAAAACTCTCCATTTAAGACTTAATTGTATTACAAATGCATGTTGCATGATATCATTAAAGAAGCATGTATTATGTGTCCATAATCTTTTTGTCATTTTTGTCAGGAGTCAATTGAGAGTGCCAACACCACCATTGAAGATGAAGATGTGAAAGGTAGTAAAAACTGTATGGTTTACAGACTTGCAGATCTCTGCTACACTGGTAATGTTAGTCAGTCCTCATGATTTCCAGTCAGACTGGTCACTCCCATCTGTGTTTTTCTACATCCTGCTTTGTTACGCAGTTAACAGCAGGTTAACTACTCCTGCTCCCATTTAGCTTTTAACTCTTGCAAAATGGAAATTGTTCTGTTCTTTCGTTGTCTTCTCCTCCAACTGCATCCATGTACTCCTAGGTTAATACAAAAATGGGAACACATGCTGCTTTTGTGCCCACCATTTTATGTTTTTATTATTAAATGTTTCCACTCAGCATTTTTTTTACTCTCCTTTTATGTGTTTTTGTTGAGAAAATCTTTTTTTCGCTATGTCTCTCACCATACATGATTATCTTTGTTACGTCTTCCGCCCTTTATACACACTGGACACCCAATCATTCAATCATTCAATCATCCCATCTCAGCCCTTCGTCTGGGCAGCTTAGTGAGTGGTATCTTGAGTTCTAAGAGCCGTTCCTCACAGATGTCTGACTCAAGACAGACTCCCAACTCCTCAATTCAGAGTAAGTCCTCCACAATGGGGAAGATGCCCTATTTTGCTTACCCAGTCATCCCTGTGAGGTAGTGTTCCTTATACGTAAAGTGTCTCAAATGCCATGCTCGTGATGTTCAGATCATATCCTTTTCTTAGACCACTGGGTGTTTGCAGTAGTCTGTGATTTAAGAAAGTTACTCCTCAGTGACTATCCCTTCTTCAATAAAATGAAACCTCTGTTTATGACCCTATTTGCTCCTTTCGTCTGAAGGTGAAGGACTTCTTACAGTTTTTTAAAAAAAATATTATTTAACATGTCTGTTGTTTCACAAATTGAGTAATTTTTTCAATATCCCCCAGCCTGCACCAATAACAATAAAGGTAACTGTCAATATTACTTAGTTTAAATCGCTTTTACAGCAAATACTTGCATCTGACATTGGTTTGTCTTGATTCATTTGAGCTTTGTTGGGTGAAATATATTGTCATCCTGCATTTTTCCTGCCTGATATCACTATTAGTCATGGGAGGCTTTCTTCCAGCTTTTTTTTTTGGACTCAGACATGAATGATCAAAAATGTTGTGAAATCCTTTCTTGAGCGCCTTCCATTTCTAATAACCTTAAAATCCTGCAAATCCGTAGAGTAGAACTCATCTGAAGCTGATTTGTAGCTGCACTCTGAACATTTGCCTGAAATATAGTAACAACACATTTATTATGCCAGTTTAGCTGATGATTTTCTGTGATCTTGTGTTTTAGCTCGAAAACAAGAAATCATCAAAGTTACTGAGCAGTTAATTGAATCTATCAACAATGGAGACTTTGAGGCCTACGCGTAAGTTCCCTTCTGTTCACGTTTTCCCAGTAACATAACTATAATGTGTATATAATGTGGCCTAATAAACACAGACTCTCTTCTCGCATTTAAGTCACAGCTCAAAACACATCTGTTCAAACTGGCTTATTCGCTTTAGTGCTGATTTTATCTGTTGTCAAGTTCTGCTTTGCAATTTTAACTTATTGTATGTATTCTATGACTATTGCTTCTTTTATTAATTTTGTTCTTTTGTAAGGTGACCTTGGGTTTTTGAAAGGCGCA
>NW_005187508.1:1878514-1897524 GCF_000239375.1 Pundamilia nyererei
GTCGAGCGCAGATCCACTGAGCGCTCAACACAGACAGCATCGTCAGAAGGAAAGTTGATAAAATAAATTAAAAATTTATTTTGTATTGTTCGATACATATGCGTACGAACCGAAAGCACTGTATTGAACGGTTCAATATCGATACGAGTATCGTTGCACCCCTAATAAATAAATATATATATAATTTCATAGAATTATTTGCTTGTCTTCTTTGCTGATGCTACATTATGTTTCTGGTGGAACAGGAAAATTTGTGATCCTGGTTTGACTTCCTTTGAGCCTGAGGCCCTGGGCAACCTCGTTGAAGGACATGACTTTCATCGCTTTTATTTTGAGAATGGTAGGTTCAAGACGATTAATTCTAACTTTAGAAAAAAAGCTGCTTTAGCAGTATCTTGAGGACTCATATCGAGAATCGCCTGCAATTTCTGCATTTCAAAAGAAAATTGATAAACTACTAACAACCTGGGTAACATTTGACAAATTAAAATGGAATTAGAAAGAGAATTTGCAGAATTAAAAAGAGAATTTGAAGAGAACTTTTGCTTATGCAAAAGATATCTGCAATTAAAATCTACCAGCTTTTAGTGTAAGAGTTAGAAACAGCTGGCTGACCTCGAATCAGCATTTGACACTAGGAGTAATTAAGGATTATGTTTAAGAAACAGTACTGGAGTCTTTAACCTCCTAGGACCTGGTGTCCACATATGTGGACATCACATTTTGGGTTGTCCAGACCAAAATACAAAATTTTGCTCTACCAGGGCCTGATATCCACGTACGAGGCCATTCTACTGCCACTGTTCTATCAAAATTTAAAACGAATGTCCTCATATGTTGATCTCATTTTTCTCAGAAACAAAAGTCAGGTAAAAAAAATCTGGTAATTCTTTGTTTTTACATTCATCAGGTCCCAATCAGCCCAAATAGCAAAGAGAAATTAAAAATGCATACCACGAAAGAGTTCGGGTCTTAGGAGGTTAAACACAGAGAGTTAGTATAAACATGTTTGCCTACATTGGTATGACAAGATGAATGAACTAATGCACAAGTCGTTTATCTCAGTCACAGTCTGGAGAACTGTTGATTTTTCAGCAGGGGAGAACTTGCATGTTTACATTAAATATTCTGATGAAAACATATGGTTGAAGAGACCAAACACAATCAATATACTCCACTGGAGGAACAAAAAATTTCATTTTGTAGTTTGTTTTAATACAAAGTCGAACATTAAGACTGCTAAATAATTTTTTTGAATCTGCATTCTCCATCTGGTGGTTACTTTGCTGCTGGAACAGCTAAATGTCATCAATGAGGGACAATAAAGGATATTTCTATTCTAAATAACTGCAACTACTAATCTGAGCTGTCAATAGAAATCCATCTTTAGGGAGCTGATAAAACAGAAACAAGCCAAATAAAAAAAGACCTTGAGGAAAACAAATGTATGACATATTAATCTTCTTTTCAACATTCACACTATCAAGTACATCTGTGCATGTCAACACCAGTTCATAAATTTGTAAATGGTTGACTTAAGCTTGTCAAAATGATAAATGTGTGCACAGAGCTACTTTTATTTGGAGGACATAATGCACAAAAAAGGGATAATATGATTAAGATACCTAAAATAACAAAGTCCAGTTCACAACCAAGGAGTTATTCGGATTGTTGTTGAAAGACAATATTATAGGAACATTACTGGAGTTGGACTGGATTGTTTGTCCTATATCAATATTTAGTTCAGTTTGTAGTTCATATTTGCTGCTAAACTACAAGGGCATTGACTAACCTTGGAGCAAAAAAAAAAAAAAATCACTCATGAATAATGACTGCTATAAATGGCAGAATGTCCTCAGTCTGGGTAAAAATAGTTCAGATAAACCAGATATGCCCCAGAAACCTCAATCACTTGGCAACCCCATGCTTGTCCAGTATCCAGCATCAACATATGGAGACTTCACTTGCTCTGATTTCATATCAGTTAATACTCCAAAGAAGAATCAGCATTTTGTTTTTGATGCAACTGTATCTGCTGTATAATATTAACATATAAAAAGGAGCAATTCTTAGCCAACTCTGTGTGGAAAGTGGGGAAATACTACCCATAACATTCACATATTGTGTGGCATCTTTCTCTGTTTCATTTGCAGCATTGTCCAAAGGGAATAAGCCAGTTCACACCATCCTATTGAACCCACATGTGCACCTTATTGGGGAAAATGCAGCATGTATTGCCTATATTCGGCTGACCCAATACATGGATGGCAGTGGCATGCCTCGCACCATGCAGTCTGAGGAGACCCGAGTTTGGCACCGCCGTGATGGAAAGTGGCAGAACATTCACTTTCATCGCTCTGGCTCGCCCAGCATCCCCCAGTAAGAGACAGTAAGAACTGCAAAGCTGAAAATATGTTTTAGGAAAATAGATGTACCACCTGACTAATGTAATGCAGCTGTGGGCTCCGGGGTATGATCACTGTTGGCTGTTGCACCTAATCAATAGAGGGCACACTCTCTGTGCTTAACCAGTCGCATAGCTTATTTCAGTCAGTAATTATAATTATCTGTTTAAACACTTAAACATCTGTTTGACATTGAATTTATTTTTTAATTATCAAACATTATTCAGATGAAGTTGCAGGAAATGATATTACAGAATATAACCAACAACGATCGTGGAATTATGCTTAGAAAAATGATTCTGTTTATCTGCACCTATATTCTTCTACTCTTTTAAAAATTAAGGTATGAGGTTTCATATACATACTACCATTGTGTGGAATTCGAGCTCAACATATTCAACTTCAATTCATGTTTTGATCAAGCTGTAGTACATTGGTATAAAACTTGCCGTTGTCCAATGTAGTGGATGAGACAAAGAAACAGAAAAGGGGCAGTCAGAAAACCTTGAAGACTGTTTTACATATGCACTATTGCATATATAGTATTACAACAGAAACGGCGAGAATGGAATTATTAAGTAGAATATGAAAACGAAGCTGTCGTAGTACTTTAAGCAGGAAGCATTCTTTATATTTCTAGATGTTAAATGCTTACCTCTAGAGAAACATTCTTGCTTCTGCTTGGTGAAAAAAGGGAGGTAACCAGGATGAGCTGTTCGATGAAGTGTGCGTTCTTTTGTGATTCAGCGACATCCTTTTATTGTTAGAGCAAAAATAATTATACCAGGCTTGGCATTGTCGCTCTTGAATTTCCCCGAAGGTTCCTTACTCCTACTAAGATAAAAATAAGTACCAGCTATCACTTCACTATTGAGAAAGCAGGGAATTTCTGTATTACGGTATGATGTAATATTAATTTAACCACAACCCCCCTCTATGTCCTGGGCTTCCTACTCTATCACTTTATCAAAGCTTCAAAGCCAATATTTGGTGTGACCACCTTTATTCTCCAACACAATCTGAACTGTCTTAGCTAGCTTTCTTCTAATATCTTTAAGTGGTCTTCAGGAACTGTTTTTCCACAAGGCTCTCAGTAACAAAGTGCCTAAAGATACAAAAGTTAGTTCTTTGTTCATTTCTCTGTTATATATAGACAAACACTGGTTAGTTAATTCTGTCAGCAAGGTACCTTTTTATGAATGAACAATTCATAGTCTCATTTGTGTGGCCTAATAAGTAAACACAAATCAAAATAAACCACAGCAACAACAACAACAAATCATCTTCTGAAAGTGGCCAGGTCGAATAACTGTGCAAAGAAAACAACTGAAAGAACTTCAGAAAGCCAGGAGAATTATTGCTAAAGACCAATTTGGAAAAAAAGAAAATCTGGCTCCATGGAAGCAAAATATTATAAATGCATGGTGGCTCTATATGTTTGGACGGCATTGTAGCTAGATTATGTAAACCAGTGCTACGAGCACTGGTAGCTAAAAAGTTTCTGAATAATTTTTGATGATTTTTTTCTTTCTTTCTATCTGGGAAGATTAGAATAGTTTATAAATCCATAAATCCATAAAGCCTGTTTCAGTTTAACCGTTGTTTTTAATTAATTGCATGCTCAAAAAAACGTTTTGTCTCACTACCATTTCTTCTTGTTGCATGTTGAAGCTCTACTTGGAACCTTGTTAAGATCCAACCATGCAAAATATGATTTTTTGCCATTTTCAAGTGTTCTTAAACTTTTGATCGGGGCTGTATAATGCGCTGAAACTGTAGTTGTATAACATAAAATATCACCTTAAGCATTCCGTGCAGACTTTCTTTAAAAGTGAAAGAACTCCTGCTGATTTGTTTTGAATTGAGAGCCTGGGAAATGTTCACTTGGCATGGCATGATCATAATATCGTGCATAAACTGTTTGCTTTGCAAAGGTTAAGTATAAATATTGGCATTATATTTGAACACACCTGTGCAAGTGTCTTGTTGGCATTTCTGGGACATTACCAGTAAATAGTATCGCAGAGCTGTTTGCATGCCAGTACCATGCCAGTACTTTTCACTTTCACTGATGTGTGCTTTTCATTACATGCCATTACATGCCTTAATATGTTTTCTCAAAAGATCCTTTTTATGCTGTCTTGTCAGCAATGATTCACATGGTTGCTCTCTGTCTTTTCAGTTAATGGAACATCAACATGTGGTCACATAAAAAAAAAGAAAAAGAAAAAAGAACCCTCATCAGCAAATCTAGTGGAGTTCATGACTGCTCTTTGACCCCTCCATAAGGATATGACATACCACAGGAAACAAGTATTACTACATTTTACTGTTATGGCATTTTATTAATGGACATCATTCGAAACCACCACTGGGTGGCTGCACACCGTATTTGGACATTATGAAACAAGCATATTGAGAAAAAAATCTTTTTTGTTTGTTTTTTTAAGATGTTTTGGTATGCATTTTAAATATAAAATAGAGATCTTTAAAGATCTACAACTGTAACCTCTCCCCAAAAAATAGTTATGTATTTTTATGTGTATTTATGTGTGTGCAATTCAAAAACATTTGGAAGATCAGAATGTTAAAAATTGAGCTTGCTTTAGTTCTGGTGATGTATATACATTGTGATTGTTGGTTTAAAAACACAAAACACAACAAAAACAAATACTGAAATTGCTATTCTTGCTATCAGAGGACTTAAGAGTTTACGTAAAATCCAGTTTATGAGCTACATTTATGTTTGCTATGAGCTAAGTCATACTGTTTAAATTGTCAGATTTCAATCTATAGTACTAATTTAAATGTAAAGAAAAGCAGAGCAGCTTACACTTGCGTTGAGATATGTTTGCCTTTATATAAGTGAAATAAGAAATAAGAGAATGTAGCATATATGTAATATATGAAAATCCAAGACTATTGTGTAGTGCATGGTGGGGGGAGGGGGGTGTTATCGTGCTAAGATCATATGAAACTATTATATCTTCTGTTTGATTTGTCAGTCACTGACTTGTTTGTTTGTATTTGTTAATGTTGTGCATCAGTCCTGTCCAAATGTTTCTAATGTCCTCCAGCATCATGGAACTGTTGTAAAAACAATAACATTGTTATTGTTACCATCCAAATATCGGAATCTCATATCTAAGAGAAGGAGAATAAACTCCGGGTTGCCGAAGCACCACTTACATTTTGTACAAAAAATAAGACGAAAACAAGCTCATTTTTCATAACGTTTGTACTTGTATTGTATAACTGTATGTAGGGTTTCTTTTGTCATTTTATTCTTGTCATATCAGTGTGTTATTTTGCCAATTGCATAGAGGTGGTGCAGATGATGAAGATGGCACAAAAGCACTAGAAGGTTTGCCTTCTGTCAGGTCAAGTGATACAAACTGGTGGTCGGACTAATAGGTCTGGAAGCACTGTAATGAAAAAGTTGCACCAAGGCAAGAGGATGGTATCAGAAAATTGAAGGAGAGAAAGTGCAATGGACTGTAATAAATGTTGGGATGTCTTCCTTGGCGATCAGTGCTTCTGCTAGCCAGTGGGCTTACCACTGCAGGACAATGGCAGTGTCTTTGTCATCCCTACTGTTTGCTCTTTTCGACTGATTTGTCTCTTCTTTTTTAAAAGGGAAAATATGATAAACATTTCTTTCGACAAAACGTATGATGTCAATGCAATACACCACTCCTTATCTGGTGTGTAACTGTTGCCAGCATGGCAATGGATGGCTTAACATGTTTAAGAAATAAATAAATCAGCTAAAATATGTGATAATTGATGTGTTTTAATTTTATTTTGTGTTATTTTGGTATTGATTTTTCATGCATTTGTGTCCTGTGGTTTGGTCACTGTGTGATTAGATGGCTGTGCTTCAGAAATGCTAAGCCCAGACCAGGCTATATTGTTGTGCCTGATTATTTGGATATTTAAAGACTTATATTATATTTTCATGTTTAAACATACTCTGAAATACAACATGTACAACCTGGGCTCTGGGGAGGCCAATCCATGACTGATAGTGTGCATACGTATCTTTTTTCTACGCAGGTATGCTTTTACTGCATTAGCAGTGTGTTTGGGATGATTTTCCGGCTGAAAATGATGCTGTTATTAATCAGATGCTTTCCAGATGGTATTGCATGGTGGACCAAAATATGATTGTTCACAATTCCATCAATTTTGACAAGATCTCCAACAACACTGACTAAAATACAGCCCCAAACCATGACAGAGCCTCAGCTGTGTTTTATAGTATGACTGTAGACAATCACTGTTATGACGTCTTCTTTTGTCCTGATTCCTCAAATTTTTTAAGGATACATTGTACACGATGTCGAAATATGCCAAGTGTTGAGTTGATGGCGCTTTGGGAATCACCTTGTTGTTGCAAAATTACCATTTACTCCTCAAAGTGTTATCTTTGGCTATTTTTTGTATTCAACTAAAGAAATGGAAAAGAATTATGTGCTTTTGCTAGTAACAAACTGTCTAAAGATGCAGTTAAAAATATGTTCTTTGCTAATTTGCCTGTTTTGTGTAGATACAACACTGGTTGATCCTTGTAGTTAGATGCCTTTTTGTGCATGAATGATTGATTAAAAAAATATTCCCCTGAAAATGGTCAGGTGTGAGGACTGGACTGAAAATGTGTGAGAAAGCATTTAAATATTTAAGCTACCAGGTGAAACATGTGTTTATGATCAATAAAGTTGGATTCTACTTACCTTGGTAGTATGGAGGTAAAGTGTATTAAATAAGCAGTTCAACCTTAAATGACCTCCTTGGATGAAGATTTGTTAACCTTTCAACCCTCTTACCATCAACAAGTTCTTGAATTCTCTAGCTTTGTCGGGCTACTGCACAAGGACAACTGCAGGGTGCTAAACCAAGGAAAGGATCTTTAGATCACATCTCCAGAAGAGTGCATTTCACACAGACCTGAACATGTGTCAATTAGGCAAATCAATCTCTTAACCCACTGTGATGAAAGCTGTCCTGTTTATAAACCATTTCTTCCCAAGTAGCTGATTTGACTCTTAGTAAACATGGGTGCAGATTTATGGATCATTTGTAATACTTTTTAAAGACTGGAACTGTGTCTTTGAAAATGTGTAGTGTGAGGTAAAATTCATGCAACCCATTTATCTTGAGTTTAAATGGAAATCTGTTTCTTCTGGGTTACCCCTGATGCCCAGCAGGAGGCAGTACAAACTCTACTAAGTACATGTGCCTAACATATCTTTATTATAAAACTGATGGGACTGGATGTAGCAGGAATTAAAAAAGAAAATTTTTAAGAAAATTTTTCCTTTGTCACAGTAGAAAAAGTGTAGTGTATTAGACATTTTCCCAACAAACAAAAGCTCCCCAGTTCAGTTCTGAGACATAAATCCTTTTGGAGTGAAGTCAGGAAGAAAATCCAGCATGATATTCATGGTCAAATATGCAGACAAGGCGCCATCTTGCAAATAAAGAAGCAGAGTAAAGTAGTTTCTAGAAAAGCACAGATGGAATTAATAATTCTCAGTTCCAGTAAGCTCTGAACTTGGTTATGCAAGACCTCCCCTGAGACACAACCATCAACAATACACCCAAGCTACTATTTTGGCATGTCAAAATGGCCCATTTTACAGTTAAAAGATGTAATCAGATACAACACTGCACATTTGTAGATTTTTATTCTCAGCTATAGATACACTGCAGCCATTTTCTTTTCTGCACTTTTGACTTTTGATACAGTAATACATGCCTTTATAGATATTTATTTATATATGCATTGTATATGTATATAACGGGTCATCATCACAGAGAAGGGATGCTGAGTCTTCAAATTAAAAGCATATCTGTCACAGTGAATCTCCACTAATTTGCATTTTTTTTCTCTAAATCACAAAATAAACAGTGAGAGTGAGAGTAAATACATTGCATGTTGTAAATACAAACAGTAGCGATGCTCCGAGCTGTGGATAATCATATATTTAAGCTCTCAACCTGCTTTGTTACAGCAATCCCTCCACAATGAGACTATCCCTGTGGCTGATATATTCTGTACCTTGTATTGCAGTGCACAGAAAGCATGGAGGTTTCCTCTTCTGACATTCAGGAGTGCAAATGCTAATTGTGTAAAATAAACATTTCTTTTCTTTGCTGACAGAAACTGCTACACATCCTTTAACTACACACGCCGAATCATTCACTCACACACATAACACAAAACCGCCTTTATCTACTTCAACAATCGGATTCAAAAGATAAACTAACAAATCTTTACATAAATAAAACACTGAGTGTATCATCATCTTACCACAAATGTAATATTAGAAAACTGGGATTATTTCATTTCCCAGTGCCAAATCCTGAGGGGCTGAATTATTAAATTAAATAACTTCTCTACACGAAAATGAAAAAACAAACAAACAAACAAACAAACAAACAAACATCAGCAAACAAGTTAAAATCAACTACAGAAACTTTTGACCAGCGTTCAGTGTGGTATTTAACTCATCAAATGCACAGACAAAATCAAACCTAAAGCACGTACAGTCACACCTGCACTCATCACATCCATACTTTAAAAGAGGAGGTCAACAATGTTTAGTTGAAACATAATAATAAAGAATGAAACACACACACACACACACACAAGGTAAAGAAAAGCAGAAGGGCAATCCACACAACGACAAAGCAGTCAAAGCTAGGATCAAACTGACAGATGTTGATTAGTCATGCCTGTTAAGTTCACATGAGTGATTATTCATTCCTAGGCTACAGATGTCAGTAATGTTGAGATTAAATAGAATATATAATTCCCAAAGACAGAGTACACATAGTCAACACGAAACACAACAGCAGCAGTTAAATTCAGTGTCAGTACAGTCTGATTTTCTGTTTGTGACATCTTGACCATCTGAATCAAAAAAGCAGAGGCTAGTACAGTGAGTGAGAAGTTGTTTTTTTTTCATAAAGGATTATCTGTGAAAGTTGTGAGAGGCAGTGCAATGTGAAATATCGTCTTTCAGTCCAAGCACCTACTCCAAGAGCAGTACCAGTGTTTTTAAGTAAAATGTACTTCGGAGGTTTGTGAGTTATTTGATGGGGATAGTGTCGCTCTGTTTTCTTTGAGTGTTCTGTTGCTCTACCACAGGATAAGACAAACCTATCAGACAACTTGAATCAGAAAGTAAAACAATCAGGAGATCAACAAAAGGCTTTCTTTGGTCACAAAAGGCAAAAAAATAAAAATATAAAATAAAGAAACTCAGAAGTACTTTAAAACCACACAGGGAAAAAACTCCAAATCAAGAACTAAAGATCATCTTCCAGGTCCTAAAGGGGAAGACTGTGGTAGCTTTGAGGTGTGTTTGTGCACACTAGGATTGCATGTGACTAATGCATAGGACTAGCAGGGATTTTAGCATGGGCACAACGAGGGAGTTGGGCAGAGTGTTACTCAATCATTTACTCTTCCTTCCTCATCGTCATTGTTCTTTTCTTCTTCGTAGTAGCGGTGAAAGAGCTGGTGGAGATGCTGTTGGAGATCACGGGTTTTCGATCCTTTTCTGGGGTGGTCCACTTTCTCTTGAATGACCTGTTTGCGCTGCCCAGCTCCCTCAACCACTGTTCGTGTGAGAGTGCAACCTTTACGCAGATGGGCCCTGGACAGGTAGCAAGAGGCAGGGAGGGGAAATAGATAAAGAAAGATAAATATCTTTGAAAAAATTCACCTGTGGAAAATAAAGTAAAGGAAGAGCTATAGTTACAGATATGTTATAGGAGAAAAAAAAACCCCACACAGATTAGACCGTGTAAATCCAACATTACATTTTTGGATTTACACAGTTGAATTGAATTCAGGTTTACTTATAAAGTGCCAAATCCCAACAACGATCACCTCAGGACACTTGATACTGTAAAGTAAAGACCCTATAGTATTCTGAAGAAAACCCCAATAATAATCAAGTGACTCTATATCACCCACATGGGGGACGAAATGTGAAAGCTTTTTTAGAAACTCTAGAAACCACAAATAAACCTGCCGTCTGAAAGCAGAAGTGCTCTGTTGGGATAATATAAAACTGTCTGATGACGGTATGATGAAGCCTGATTACTCAGGATTTTGTATGTAAAGAGAAGGACTTTAAATTCAGTTGTGGACAGTGAGCCTGAGAAGCAGTTATGGGAGAAATTGATCTCTCTTTCTCATCTCTATTAATACTCGCTGCACACATGCACAGCAACTTCATGGTCTTGATGCATGCTCGATCGTCCAGGTAAGGAAATCCCCACAACTTGATTCTGTTCATCTGGACCTGAAATCACTATGACTAGATGAAAGGAATCAATTTTTTGTGAGCAACTTCATAGCTATTTTCTTAGTGGAGAAAGCTTAAGATTGTGTTGCAAAACTCATACTGTTAAGGCTGAAAACATGTCGTCCCCTGCGTGGAACCTGAATTCAGGTTCCTCAAACCAAGGAATTTCTTTTGAGCCAGTTTTTCCTGAATTAAACTTGTTTGTAAAATACCACCATTAGGAAACCTACGGAATTCTACTCAAAACTCATTTGTGTCAAAATGTATCTTTTTCCTTTTCATTTTTGTGTCTTTTGCTTGTTAATTACTTGGAATATTTAAGGCTATTCAACTTCTATACTACTCAAAAGCAGCAACACAAAGTAATCACTAAAACTATGATTTACTAAAAACAACTAAATAGTGCATGAATAATAATTTTAATGTAGTGCACGGGACAACATTTTCTTACAGTTGTTCACAAGAGTTAAAAAATTATAAACTCACATCTCACTGGTTTATTTACACGTTTGACTTTGAATTGATTAAGAATACAAAAAAATTGTTTGCCAGCACAAATGAACATGCGCAAACATTAGTCAATAATAGTAAGCTTCACACACACACACACACACACACACACGTGCACTACAGTAGGCACACCTCCTGACCACTGTTCCATCCTCTTTGATAGTCTCTCTTTCTACCACCAGAGGGAGCTCTGTTCCGCTAAAACCACTAAAATAACCGAATGCCTGGTGGCATGAAAAGCAGAGAACACAGTCTCTTAATTCAAAGTGATTAAATAATAAAAAACATACATTTGAAACTCGAAACATCTTCACAATGTTCTGTTTGTTTATTATTATTTTTAAACCTAAGGTGCTAAGACATGAAGAATGTTGATGTATAAGTATTATGTTAATATGTGGTTATGTGGTTGGGGAATAACGGTGACAAAGTGTTTAAAAACCTTCTTGAAGTCGTCCTGGGCTGTAGGCAGATCAGAGGTCAAAGACTGATCACCATGGTGTGTCACTGTCCTTTCACCCTCCAACACGGTTGTCCTTTCCGTGTGACTGATCTTGCGGCCATCAGCCGTCTCCTGCCTTGATGATGACGAATGCTCACGTTCGGTAAAAGTCACCTAGGTCAGAAACTTTATTTAGCTGTACTTTATATATTAATATCAGTATAGATGTTACACCTTCCATTTTTTGGTAAAAAACAAAACAAAAAACAACCCCAAAACAAAACAGAACAAAACACTATGAAGAAGGACATCTGCAACGAACATACCTCTGTGTGGTCTCCCTCACTTTTCACGACTGTCCGCTTCACAACCTTAGAGTAGCCATCTCCCTCCGCTGCAGGGACAAACCCCTGAGGAGCTCCTTCTAAGGTCGTCTCTTCATGCTCCGCACCATCCGCGGAAACACACTTACGTATAATTTTACGGGTAACCTGAGCAAGATAATGCATTTAACGACTATATATAGGATTAACTTTCGAAGCTGCATATAATGCATATAGTGCATTTTTTCTCCACCTTTTTGACAACTATGTGTCCATTTTCATCCTTGTACCTTTCTTCTGACACCGACTGGGCAGGGAGGTCTGGCATTTCATCAGCCTATGAGGAAAACAAGACAACTAATAATCAGACAGGCTCATTTGGGTCAGTGAAATATTCACTTCTTTAACTGACAAATTAGTGCAACTGTATGTTCGAGTATAATAATGCACACAACTTTTAAGCAGTAATTCAGTGAGAAAACAGAGACTTCGGGACACAGGAAACAAACTTGCATTTTCAGATGTATTTTGTTAAATAAACCAAGAAAAAAAAGTGCTCACATCAGCACAAAACTCTCAGGTTAGGCTCATACATGTTAATCAAGGGGTGTGTTATCTAATTTGAACCCATTTTCATCCTTTCTGTTAAGACTTAAGGTTGTTAGAAAATAAACATTTGTAACTTGACAGTGAAAGTTTTTAGCTTTCATTTAGTTGCCACACTGGTTTAAAAGTCATGCTAAATCAGATACCTGAATGACAACTCTTCTTTGTACTATTCTGGCAGTCAAAAATTCATCATCTGAACTTTCTGACATTGATCCAAGCTCAGCGTTGATCTCCTGACCAAGCAACACAAATCCATTGACATTTAATAATGAATGACAGCATGAATGCTAGGTTTGCAGGAAAGCAAGCAAGAAGCAGAGTGATATGTTGCACTTTCAGATGATTGCATGTCGTTTTGTACATTACACTGAAAGTACAACATGGCAGTCTATAATTAAACAAAAAAAGAAAATACACCATGCTCTTACCTAGATGACAATAAATGTGCCTACTGATGAAAAAAAAAGTAACTCATGTTATCACTGTGAGTGATCCTACTAGTTACAGGCAGCAAAGTGACATGCTAAGTTAGGATTAGTCAAATGTGAAATCAAAACAAATTAAGGGTTAGAAGGAGTTTTAGCTCCCATTCACGTGGCTACAGGGTTACCAGCAGTCATTCCTCTCTGAAGCAAATATAGTCATTTGGCCAAGCTCAGCTCTGGGGAAAACACTTGCAGTTTTTTTTACCAACTCTCATCTTACCCTTGTCAGAGATTTATCAGTATCATGATATGCTGCAGTTTCACAGATAGGTGGTGGTTGTGAAGTCTCACACAAGGTGAATTCTTCATCTGATGTTTCTTGCATTTCTTCTCTCTTTACATCTACATGATAAAGAGGCTCATGGACAAAAGAAGCGTCTTCGTAATCTTCACTTCCAGAAGACAACAGTACTTTTTGATTCAACTTTTCCTGCACTCTAGAGTGATCCTGGGCTTGACCTCCACTTGACCTAGCTCTTGTCTCAGATTCATCGGGATCAGGCTCTGAGAAATCGGATGAACCCTGTTTGCAGTCAAAGTAAGGCTCTGGGTCAGAATATTCATTGGTTGGACTGTCTGCACCACTGTGCACTATAGGACTATATCCTGAAGGTATCTGAGTATAGGTAGATGAAATAGAGGAGGCCTCTGCATAGCCAGGTGGCAAGTTGTACTCTTCATCAGAGGCTGAAGAAGAATCAGTTTTGGGTTTGACTGAAGAAGACTCAGAGTCAAAACATTCATCGTCTACTGAAGTCAGAGATCCTTCTGAATGGTGTTCACTGGTCCTGTCCTCATCTGAAGATATTTTTAAGTTCCTTGATGAGGAATTGGGCACCAGTTCTTCAAAGCTGAAATTTCTTGCAGATATCACTGTCTCAGGAGTCAAATCAGAAAGAGACTGTGAAGACAAATCTTCATTATGTATACTGTCAACAGAGTTTGCTGCCCATAACTGAAGTCTATCTGGGTTAGTCTGTGATTCTGTCACACCTTTAAAGTCATTAGATGGCAAAGCTAATTCATGTGCTTCTTGACTCTGAAGAATGTCAGTTGTAGCATCTTCCCAACAAATATCTTTCTCAGGTATGTCAGACTTGCTCTTTGTAGCAACTGAAGGAAATTTCTGAGTATTATTTAGACCATGTGTGCTTAACTGAAATGCATCCACATGAAAACTTGGTTGTTCCATTTCTTCACAAAGTCTTTGGGAAGATTCTGGGCTCAAAAGGGATTCATTAGAGGACTCAGAACTGTCTTTATGAAGACCAGAGCTTGATGGTACGCTTGTGACAAGTTTTGTTACATCGGGAATGACTGAGACCATTTCATGTTCAAGCTGAATGGATGTCTGGAAATGTGGATGCTCTGTAATGGGAATATCTGGGTTATCTACTGCAAGCTGTGCAGCAGATGATAGATTGACTTTTAGCATATCACTATATTCTGCAGGGCCGTGATCCTGAAGGAAAATATCTTGGAACTCATACATTTGGTCAACTGCAGGGATCTCGTTGGTGGATTCAGATGAATGTGGTTTAAGTGCCTCTGGTCTAAACTTAAGTTTCATCTCCTCCAGATCTGACAGAAGCTGGTCAAGCTGAGGGGACCCAGACCCTGGTGGTGTTGGTGTGGATTCTGAGGACATGACAGTTGCAGCATCTGGGCTATCTTGAGCTGTTTGAGAGACTGATTCTAGAGTCATGAAGCTTGGTTTAACTAAGCCATAATCTTCACTTGTGGGAGATGACATTTTGTCTTTTTCCTGTGGTGCACTAATTTGATTGTTCACTGTGCTGTCAAATTGTGCTTTACTCAAGTCAAAGTTAGCTGGAATTGGTAATTCTAGTTTTTTAGTGAAAACTGTATTTGAATCACATGGTAAGGATGGGGATTCTGCTGGAAAGACCTGCCTCTGTCCTAAATCAAGATTTTTTTGTTGTGAATCTTGTGAAATATTTGTCTTGGAAGATGCAGGTGACACCTGAAAGAAATGGTACAATGAAGTGGGAATTAAAAATAAATATCATGGGTGGTTTTGTTGTTGATTTAAGGAAGACTCCAATGACGCATGCATTTTCCAAGATTTTTCAAGGACAAGTTGGTGTTTTAAATACAAGAACAATGAGCAATATTTTAAATAATTAAGTTCACTTGTAGTGCACATGCATATAAAACAGAATTAACATATTAAGAAATATGTTAATACATGTATTTAACAAGCAGCATGAGGTTTAAAAAGCATGGCATGACCTATTAAGATGCCCATTGATATTTTTGAAATATTCTTCATAGCAGTACATAATTGACAAGACATTATATTACAACTATGATAGACTTGCAAAAATGAATAACAAAAGATTTGATTTACTGTGAAGATGAACATGCATAAGTATAGTATAAAGTCACTTCCATGTCATATAAAGTCAGCCATCCAGCAGTTTATAAAATTTGCTAGTGCATTTTGCTGAGCTGCATTACTGCAATAATAATAACACTGTTTCAAAAATCTGCCCAAATGACACAGCATTATAAGGAAAGGTTACAAAAACACATCAGGTGAAAATTTGAATCAACGCAACCAACCCAAGGTGTTGCGCCCCTGCCAATACATTTGAGAAAGCAAAATGTGTGGGTTTTAAATGTAAAAATTATTTGGCGGAGGATGTACTTTCAAAGAGGAAGAAAAATATCAGCTGTGGCAAAGTTAGAATTCTGTGTTTTTTAACTGAACAGCTAAATATTGCAAAAAATTTGCTGCAACTACAGTAAATAAAAAATAAATTTCTATTGGTAATCTCTATTAGTTTTGCTTCAGAGAAAGGGCATTCTACCTGTTCTAATGCAAACATGCCATGGTCAGACAGCCATTGCTTGTTATTGGTGGAAGCTACTACTTATAAAAATCAACACTGCATTCACTGATATGCAACAGCCTTTGCTGCCTTACCAATGCCATGGAAATATTTCTCTTGAACTTGATCGTGGATTTTCTTTTCATGGGCTTTTCATGTACTTGGGAAGATCAGTCTTGGACATGTGATATTGTTGTGTCCATTTTTGTTCATACACAAGTTGTATTCACTTCAGGGATTCTTTTTTCCTTGAGGTTGTTCATTGGAAAGCCTCCTCCAGCCAGGTACCATGATGAAAACCACTGTTTTCTACAGATGGCTTGTGACTCAAATGATGAAAACTAGCTGTGGTTTATTGTGATCTAATATAGAGTTTTTGGCATTTAGGCTTTATTAAAAAACAAACTGAAAAACGATTATTTATATCTTAGTAAAGAGTTATAGGTTCGTTTTCAGATGTTTCATTTTGTGTAGTCTTTGTTTCAAGATATGTATCTGTGACTGTAACTAATGTAGAGTGAAATCAGAATTTTGTAATCTATTTGAATGCTCTTCTATTTTTTCTTCTTACTTGCCAAAACCAACAGCAACAGATCCTCTGTCTGAACTAGCCTGCATGCCAGATATACTTGGGCAAGATAGTAACCCCAAGTTGCTCTTCGATGCATCCACTGGAGTGTGAATTTTAGACAGAAAGCAATTGCATAGAAAAAGAAAAAAAAAGTGCTTGTATGAGTGGGTGAATAAGGCAAGTTGTAGCGCTCCGAGTGCCTTGTCAGAGTAGAAAAGTGCTATATAAGAACCAGTCCATTTACTACTGCTTGAGCATAGGGCTTTGTCTGATTGTTGGGGAGTTTCACTCTAATCTGAATTTTAAATAATTTTAGTGATTGCAGGCAACAAATCATCAACAACTGACTGTGTACACCTTTTTTTGTACAGTACATTTATGGGGGACCCGTAGGATTGAATATCCTATACTCTAAAGTATAGAGTGTACAATACACATTGTATACAATACAAACTAGTGTATACAATCGATAATATGGTCATATCACATAAAAGAAAAATAGCAAAACATAAATAATTACAGTGTCTCTCCAGATTAGATAGATAGGTAATTTTATTATCTGAGCTGTGAATATACAATGTTATGCCTATAATGTCTATTCTCTGAAAGACAGAATTGAGTTGGTGGAAGACAGATGATCTGTGACAAAGCACAACACCTGTCAACTCCCTCTGGTGGCCCATCTGCACCATGTGATGACAATTCATTTGCTAACTTTTTATTTGTCCAGAGAACATAGTGACAGATATAGCATTTCATTTCCTTTCTAAATTATTTGTTGCACCAAATATTATAATGTCTTAAAATCAGAGTCAAATACCTCAGCACTCCTGAACAAAACTGTTTTGACCAGATGGTGACCCTTTAATTTATAATTTATGTTGTCACGCCTCCATTTGAATGTGCCCATACAGCATCAGATAGGCATTTCTGCTGGTGCAACTCTACTAACTAATGCAAAAGCTTCTTTGGAAAGAATAAAACAGATAAACAACTGGTCACACTGCATGCTGAGTATGAGCAGTAGGTCAGCCACAACATTGAAACTACCTGATATTTGGTAGACACCCAGCAAAACACCTATGGTCCACTTATGCATGCACATAGGATGTTACATGCAGGTTACACTATACAAGACTAGACCTTGACTAGACCGTACTCCAAAATGTGGCCTGGATTTCCAGCATTACAGCCTTAAGCCTGTGACAAAGTCAGCAGACTTGAGCTTAATAAAACTTGACTAGCGTTAGGGGTGGGCGATAGAAACGGTATACGATAGAAACAATATAAATTTGGCCAACGGTAGAGATTTTGACTTATACCGCTCTACCGTGATAGCGCATGTTGACGGCGTCATCAAGCTGTGCCTGTTTTGGTCGAAAGCATTGCAGCAGCTGCAAACAACATCATCTGCAAATTATGCCGGGCGACAGTAATAGCAAAGAGACGAAGCACTTTTCGAATATGGGGAAAGCTAAAAACTGCGCTTCCTCCACTTCCGTACCATTGATTCAATAATGATGAATTCTCTCGCAGCTGTTCTATTCCCATGTTGTTGCAGTATATTAATGACTAACCTCGTATTGTGGATGGATTACCTCAGTTGTTCTCCTGACTGAAGTTTTGTCCGTTTATAGCATCCCGCCATGCAATTGCATTTGTCCCTAACCACCAGAAATCCTCACGTTAACTTTTATCGAGTGGAAAAAGGTTAGCGTTCATCCTTCAGCTTCACTGTGCTAATGTTATGCTAACATAGCTGTTTTGCTAGCGATCACGTAGCACATCATTATATACCAGCTAGTCCAACTTCAGTAACCCTACAAAAATCACTGCTGTTTAGTTTTCTGTCTGTTTTCATTTATGTTGGAAGTCATAGCAGACCTGTACATTTTAATTTTTCAGAAATCTCTCAGTCAGAACATGCTATATCATGTTTAAGTGGAAACTAGCGAGCTAACTTCCTGCTAACTTCTAACTCCATTAAATTTAATAAATTCTGTTTTCATGGATGCCTGGATGTTAAACGTAATTGTTACACCTGGTAAAGCAGCAACGCTGATTATTTTATTAAGGATGAAAGAATTTAGACAGTTTTTCATTTGACTTTGGGACCTGAAGCAGACAGAGTTTTGGACCCGGATTACTCCGCGAAGCTCATGACTACGGCAGCCGTAACGCTCCGGCAATCCATCAAGCTGTGCGCCTTCATAGCTTACCAAAATCATACTAAAACATTTTTTGACAGATTTCTACGCGCCCTGTACCACATAAAATCGGTTCGAGGTGAGTAAGCACAACCAGAATTCAGACATAAGGCACACTGTCGATTTCTGAGAAAATGAAAGTATTTTATGCCTTATAGCGGGGGGTAGACAACCTTTCTGATGATGAGTACCATCTAAAATTTCCTCAGAAGTCAATGTGCCATATGATTGCATTAGCAATAAATTTAATAACTCTATATTGACAGTTACACACTATATAGA
>NW_005187508.1:1899120-1900147 GCF_000239375.1 Pundamilia nyererei
TGCTTTGTGTCTTTTTCCATTTTAGCTGAAGTACGGGACAAACTGTGTTCCTTTTCAGCTCAATACGAAACGCGTAATATTTTCTCTGAATATGGGATGATTCCGTTTTTTACGGGACGGTTGGCAACTCTACTAACTAACCTTATGAATAAAATAAAGTTCGCTATCAGTAACATCATAGCACCTGCCCAGCTGTATAGAAACTCCGCCAGCTAGTACGCAGTACGGGTTATTGTAACTGACTGTAAAAAGTCAGCACAACGAAAATAAACTACACCTAAACTTGGTTTTTCTATGACCCAGATAGACTGCAGGTCATAACGTCTTACCTGAAGTTCAGTTCACCTGACACTCGGACCAGCGGCTGCCTCGGGTCTCTCCTCCTGCCCCCCCTTTCCCTCATCCACCCGCTGGCCTCTGGTGGTGGCTATGGCGGAGCTTCCACAAACAACTGAGTTATTTTTACACATCGACCAGTATCTGGCCAATCCACCACCTTTCATTGTTTATACCGTTACAAAAATAAATAAATAAATACATAATCAGCCCATAAAAACGAAAAATCACCCGGTATGCCAGATGGCCAGTCCAGATACGGTCGTGCCATCAGTTAACCCTTGGCACGCGTGCCCAGGGTTGTCGACCCCTGCCTTATAGTGTGTAAAGTATGTTATACAGAAGAAAAGAATATATCGCGATATATATCGTTACCGCACATGCTTCAAATTATACCATGATATGGATTTTAGGCCATATTGACCAGCCCTAACTGGCGTGGATAATCATTAAACATTACACATTAGGGAACATGAAAGGCTTGGTCAAACAAAAAAACAAACCCCCCTCAAAATTAGGGCTCAAAATACAACCACATTCACTAAAAAGGGCAACAGTTGAAAACACATAAGGGAACATTAAGCTCATTTTGAGTTAATCCCATGATCCTAGTAGTACCTAGAAGCCCTAGCAGTAACTAGTTGGCCTTACTTGCATTGAGGAAAAGAGCATAAGGACTAAGGAATAAAGG
>NW_005187508.1:1911220-1919726 GCF_000239375.1 Pundamilia nyererei
GATGATTTTACAGTAAGAGCTGAGTGTTTAACTTCAACATTTGAAGAATAGTAATCTGGTGAATCTGGTTTGTTGTCTTCAAACATTTGTGCAAGACAAGATTCTAAATCATCATTATCGGACATTGTTGAAAGAGGTGACGTGGGCCTTTTTTCAGAATATTGCAAGTAGTAGTTACAATGTTGACTGATTGTTGGACTTAACATCAGGGAAGAAGAATGAGGACATTGATGAACTGACACCACAGATTCTGGGGAGGACGCTCTAAAGTCTGCCAGCCAACTGTTCAAGAGTGAAAAGTCCAAACCAGGAGACACAAACTCTGGAGACAATGCTCTATTATCTGACAACAGATCCAGACCAAAATCAGATGAATGTGACTGAGAGGACACTGGTCTGATCTCATCAAACATAATTTCCAGACGCAAATGAGAATCTTCCCAGTCCGAAAATGCTGATTCTGGTGTAACCGACCTTTGCCCTAACAATTCCGCATTACATTCATTATGGGGACATCTGAACTGAGGAACAGGTGAGTCTGGAGAGAGCGGCCTAAATTCACCTTCAGACTCCAGCGATTCAGGAGACTGTGGCCTTAATTCCGCCACCCACTCATCTAGAAAATAAAGGGTATGTTCTGTATCAGATGCTTCTGATGGCGAAGATGCAGAAGGCATAGTTCTCAAGTCACTACTTTGGAAGTCAAATAAAGTGTCACATTCGTTGTCATGTGTAAAGCCTCGCACAACCTGTGCATAGGTCAAAGGTCTTGAAGCAGGCCTTAGCAATTCTTCATTGTACTCATTATGCGGACATCTGAACTGAGTAACAGGTGAGTCAGGAGAGAGAGGACTAAATTCATCATCAGACTCCAATGATTCAGGAGATTTTGGCCGCAATCTTAGGCATGATTTTACATTAAAACCCGAGCGTGTAAGTACAATATCTGAAGAGTAGAAATCTTTTGAATTTTTTTTGTTATCCTCAAAAACTTGTGTAGGTACTGTTCTCAAGTCACTGATAAGGGTTAACTCCTTTTCAGTTAGAGTGCATATGGTCCCCAAACTTTTTGTATCTTCAGGAAATACATAATCCCTCTGTTTTCCTAGCGATGTATGTGAAATTTTCAAACATGGCCTTAGTGCTTCCTTCTCAGTTGTGAATAATGCATACTGACAGTCTTTGTTTACAGTTTCATTTAAGGGTTTTTTTGTGTTAGAGAATTGAGTTATCGTTGGAAAGTCCAAAATGTATTTTGGTCTCTCCACTAAGTCAAACACAAGTGGTTGGGCTAAAGATATTTTTTGCAAGTTGTCACAAGATTCAAGTTTTTGGTGTTGGTCTTTGGTAGGTGATAATTCTTTCACCGAAGTCAAATTTATAGTCTCTTTCATTTCATTGTATTCTGGAGCCAATTTTGGCTTTGTTGTTAAATCTTCAACTGACTTCCCTGGTAATGAATTATTTTCTAAAGATTCTGCTTCCAGCTTTGAAAACCAGTAATCAAGGTAAGATTGACTCCTTTCCTCTCTTAATTTTTGGACTCCAGAAACTAGTGGCTTAAATTGAAAGGACTCTTCCTCTTTAGCTGAACAGCCCAAGTCTTCAGTGTCAATGATTTTGACTTCTACACATGTAAGAGTAGATGAATCCATAATTGGTATTTCTCGTCCTTTCATGTGACATATCAATGAATCTGATGCATCTGTGGTTTTATCATCTCGCCATTGATCAAGATGAGATGAGCAATTCTTTATAGTATATTGCTTGACATCACATGCATTATGTTGGTGCTGTGAAGCAGAAAAATGTGGTGGAAGATAAACTGATGTGGCAGATTGCTGGGGGACAGACGGAGGGCAATCACAATCTACATAATCCTCCATCAAAGGGCTACTTTGACCTGCTTCCTTTACACTGAATTTATGGTAAGAAGTTGACATCAGGGATGGTGAGGATGGATTTTCTCCTGAATACTGTAAATAATAATGACAGTGTTGATTCATTAGCTGTGTGCGAATTGGCTGTGACAGCAATAGTTCAAGAAATGAAAAACTGCACTGAGAAGTTTGCGATTGTGGGGAAGATGGTCGGCAATCCCTATCTGTAGATAAATAGTCATGAATAGCTGCACACAAGTCAGGTGAAGATATTCCTTTGTGAACTGAAAGATCATATTCATTTTCTACTATCACAGGTGAGAATGTTCCGGATTCTTTCTTTAAATGTTCACCCTCATGTCTTGGACTATAGTTAGAGATTAGATAGTCATTCGATACTGGTCTAGAGTGTGAAATTACAGGAACAAAAGCCTTTGACCCAAAAAGCAGTTTGTGGTCGTAACTACATGACTCACAGGTGTTATATTCATTTTCAGTGAAGTTGTTTGTAACTTCTGGAGAACTACATCTCTCAGACATAACAGAGAGTGCATAGGTCTCATCAAATATACTTGAAAAGTCTGGAGGTAATACTCTTTCCCCACCCTGAGGAGAGTCAGGTGACATTGCTCTATAATCACTAACTGACATGACAGATTCGGGGGATGACAATCTAGGTACAGATTCATTTAACATCCATGCATCTGGAAGGAAGTGACCACTTTCATTAGCGGGAGAAAGGGAGCCACACTGCTCTTCAGATGCTAAAGAATCAGGGGTCAATCGGCTGCAGTCTATAAAAGTGGAAGGTAATGTGATACCACACTCAGGTGTTTGTAGTGTGAGATAAGTGACAGGCTGGAAATAGTGGAAAGACAAATTCTCTGGCTCAGTAATGCAGGACCTGTTTGCTTCTGCTACAACATTGTTACTGTTTGGAGTAGTAGAATAACAATTACAGATCATCTCAGTTGAGTCACAAGCCATACAATGAGGGCGACAGGTTGTCTGACTGCATGGCATCATTGTCTGTATGCCATTTTTAAATGGATTCACGTTGCTGGACTTAGCTGTTGCAATATTGAGTTCAGTTGCCTGCATATCAGCATTGTCATCAATGAAGGGCAAGTTTTCCAGAATGACTTCACTATATACATTGCACTTTGTTATTTCTTCTTTGCTTAACTTGAAGGGTTTGGTGTCCATGTCCACACCTGAAACCTGTGTGGTCTTGTCATGACTATAGAGTACTCTCTTGAACTGGGCTGTGATCTCACTAGAACTGGCTGGATCTCTATTGCAAAACAAGGGTGCACAATGTAATTCATTACAAAGCTTACTGATATCAGTTTCAATTTTGTCTGACTCTGACAGCTTCAGAGTAAAGTCTCTGACAGAAAAAGATGAGTGAGATGAGTGAATTTCACAGGATTGACCTTGCTTGTCTTCATAACCACAGTGCTCTAGGCTTTGACCATCTTTGACTTGAGCTCCACCTTGGAAAGAGCTGATGAAATGAGCTTCCTGGTCTTTCACTTTGGGGTCATAAACCTGAGTTGCTTGGCTCCCAAATGCAGCTTCTTTTGAAGTAGGCTGCATACTTACTTGCTCATCTAAGTTGTCTTGACTTGATTCACGTGTAATTACATCCTCAGAGGTCCACAAGTTAGGATTCAACTCACTGCAGAACAAAAAGAAAGATAGGTCACAAAATCTGACTTTGATGATAAATGTGCATCTCAGAGTCCTAATCTGACAAGCTAAAAGGGAAACACACCCAAAGAACTGCACCCACTATATGACACAAAGAACAGCCTGAAGCAGGATAGGACACTGTTCTGTTTCCTGAGGACAACTTGGTGGGAAACATTAGGCTTGAGAAAAGGAGTAGTTTGATCTGACATTGTGTTGCACTGCCAGTGCATTTTGCAGAGTCAGGAATATTTTCAAATGAATAACTTACTGCGGGATTTCAAGCTCCTCCAATAGGTCACCATGCATGCTCTCCGAATGGATCTGTCCAACAGGCTCTGCCCACGAAGGAATATCCAGTAGGGAAGCGACTGAGAGGTCCTCTTCTGAAACAGCTGGGGGTGGTCTGCGATCTGACTCCACTTTTCTCACGACTCTGGGGCTATCTGCATCCTCTTGGACTGAAGATAAGGCTACTGACACTAAAAACAACATATATATGTATATATATGAATGAACGTAAACACACAGGGAGCTTGGTGGAAGGTAGGGTTTTCAGTGTGCTAAGAAGTACAACTACCTTCACTGTGATCCAGTGTCTTCTCTATCTCTGCATAAGTTCTAGATGTTTGCTCTTGAACTGACTTGTTCATCTGGGTTTCAATAAGATGAACAATGTCCATGCGGTTGATCTTAGTCAGCCTCTTAATCAGACAGTCCTCTGTGGAAGAATCAATAATTTATTAATAGATGACTAGAAGACATTCATTTCTATTACGTAAAAACTGAAAATAAAACATTTGTATTCAATCAGCGATTTGAATATGGGTCTACCAAATGCACAAATAATTTCATAAAGGCATATCTGCCAGGACAAAATGTTATGGACCTGTGGCGTGTTTTCCCTCACGTTCAACCCAGCGCTGCAGTAAAGCATGGCTCTGCTCTTGCAGGGAATTAGGATTCTCTGTTCTCACTAGCTGAATATCATCTTCACTGAATTCCAGTTCTCTTGCAAGTTCTTGAGAGGTGGAGAACAAATCAAATAACAAAAGAGTTGAATTATGTATAATATCATCTGTTCCTGATGATGAATAGTTGAGTTAAAGTTAAAATAACATTTGAAAAATGCAGAAAAATACAGCCTCTACCTAAAATACAGCCTCTTCCTAAAGTACATTGCGTATTTAAAATTTAAAATATAAAACTTAAAATTAATTGCATAATTTGACAGCTTACCAGTCCAGCTGAAGCCAAGAAGATCTGAAATGATAGCTAATGTCTCCTCTTTCCTGTCAGCATCTTCCTGCCAATCGACTAAAAAAAATGCCAACATAGCCAAACATTAAATGTTAACAACTCCTGAAGTGAAAATATACCGAGTAAAATTTTATTTTACATATTGCAAGTATATGTTATGTGAATGTGTACGTGTAAAATAATATTTCACGAGGATTCTATGCTATAGGCTGTAAAATAAATGTAGATCTGTAATAATGACGTAGATGATAACATAAAGGCTGAAATTTGATACAAATTAATGTTTTCTTACAAATGACTAGTCACGGTCAGCACATCATGCTTTTCAGTCATTAGTGTAAGTAATGTTATAGATCTGCTTTTCCTTATTTTGATAATAGTAAAGCTGGATTATTAGTACAGACAATACTCTCATATAATAATCATTCATTCATCTATAATCAATAAGTCTTCATTGAAACTACTTAGACTATTTCTTTAGCCAACATGGCCATTCAATCTTGAGACTGCATATTCACAAACACAGATGGGAAAGTAACTTACATGCACAACACAAAAATATACACATAGGGGCACACATACTCACATACAAAATACACTAAACTGTGCAAGGTGGGACCAGACAAGTCACAACATATGAAAGCAATGCAAAATGAGTAATGTTGATATTGTTCTTAGGAGGAGGGAAAAGGCTCTTGCAGCTGAGAGGAAGAGATAAGAATGTAAAAACCCACTTTGAGTCTGGCCATACCTGCCGTACATTCTGAAGTTTGGTCATCGATGACTCTCTGCATCTGAGTTTCCACTGTTTCATTCCAGGCAGGCCTGGATTCAAATACATCCACTGTCTCACAAGACAAATGCTCTGTTGGCTCTACTCTACTGCCATCAGAACCTGAACTATGCGAAGCAGGAATGTCATATGTGAAGATAACAGAATCTGGGCTCTTGTGACTAGCGCTACTTATATCATCGGTATCCAAAGAAGGCCTAACAGATGTTTCTATAGTCATGGACAGTTGGCTGTCTTTCCTTGGAGAAGAGCATGTCGAGATCATATGAGGTAAAGCTTTTTCTTGTGTCATTACAGTAAGTTTGGAAGGGGAAAGGTCAGTTGTATTAGTGGGCTGACTACCATCAGAATAACTCCTGCTGTCTTTTACAGAGGATTTATTTATGTCACTAGCCTCAGATCTAGTCCTACGGGCCAAGGTGGAACTTTTTTCTTCTCCATGAACTTGAGATATCTGTATGTCTTTCTTGGCTTTTTTATAATGACCATCTCCCTTAACTGCCGTGGCTGGTTTTGTCAAAGGTGTGGGTGAGTCCTGATTATATGCTGGCATGCTAGGCTGACCAGATGAAAAGGCCATCTCTATGACTGAGCACTGGTCTTCTTCCTCCTCAACGTCATCATCATCATCATCATCATCATCATCATCATCTGAGAAATCATGGCTCTGGTCTGAGTAGAATGAATGAGCGACTGTGGATATGTCTGATTGAAGATCGGCTATGGTAGAGTCTAGATAGCTTAGACCGAGACTTTCAAGGCTTTTATTGTCTAAAGCAGAGCTAGAGCTGGCACATTGAACTTTAGTAAGTGGCTTCTCAAGTTGTGATTTTCCACTTGTAGCTACGATGACAGTTTCAGAATTGGGACTAGATGCTTTGTCACTGGTACCCTGAGTCAAATATGAATTTGGGGTTTCTTGATGGGTTACATCTGAGACATAATCATTCATCTGTAAAGTTAAAGACTTTGATTGAGAGTGTTCAGTCTCTTCTGGGACAACTTCATCAACTGGATGTTTCCCAATATGAAAAAATGCATATGCTTCCCTTTCTTCATCGAGGCTTCTTGTCATGTCAATAGCTCCACCTCTGGTCATTTCAAATAGCTTTCCCTCTTGAAACTGAAATGGATCAGGGGTTTTTTCATCACCTGGTGTTTTATCAGGTGTTTTTCTGTCCTCTGAAATGCAAAGACCCTCACACTCTACAACAAAATCTCCTTCTTTAGTACACACCGTAGTCTGAGGTTGGCTGACTGACTGTTTTGGATCACCAAAACACGTAAATGGTGATCCAACTTCTTTGTCATCATTTAAATGATGTTCATCTGAGCCAGAAAAAGGAATGTCAGTGACTGCACCTCCAATAGTGTCTTTATCTTTATCTTTGTGTGGCACAGAGTACTCACATTCTTGTTCAGGTTCATCTGGAGTTGCAGTTAAACACAGTGAACTGTCAACTGAGTGAGTACTTTTAGGATCTGACTGAGTTTCTTCCTTCTTATTAAAAGTAATATTCAGTGCCTCCTTTTGTCTGTGAATGCTTTCTGTCACACATTTCTCTGTTATTTTCTCTATTGCATCTTGTGGGACAGACTGTGAAACCGGGCCAGATTTAAGATCAACCTCACCATTTTCATGACCATTTGTTTCTGATAGTACAATAGCATCAAAAGATTTTTCTATCCGCAGTTTAGACTCCTGTTCCATCTCCTCAAATGTTTTGATCTTTGCAGCCATTTTAAACATCTCCTCTTCTGGTGTTAACTGTTTATTGGTGCCATCAACCGCCCTTTCTTCTGTGTCAAAACAGCCTTGCCTTACAAACATGTGAAGACTCTCACCATGAGCTACTCTCTTTGTGGATTCAGAATATTTGTCTTCTTTATTTTCACTGTGTATTTCAGTTGTCTCAAGATTGTTATCATGCTCAACATGCTCACATTCATCTGAGTAAATATTTTTCTCATAAGCAAAACACGCTCTGAGCTGGGAAGCATAATCTTCATATACAGCAGTCTTTGCTGGGATCTTAATGTCTGCATTGTTTGACTGAGTAGGACTTCCCTCAAGAGAGTCTGGACAAGGAGATTCTTTGGTAGGGCTTGGTTCAATTGAATCAGGGGATTTCTGTGACGATTTATCCTCCACAAGAGGGCTAGCTTCTAGTGAATCTCGATGACATGACTCATTAGCTGGGTCATCAAATACAACAGTGTTTAGATTTTCTAAATCAGCCGGTCGCTGTAGTGTGTTAAAACTAGTTGGTACTTGAAAAAGAACAGAATCAGAGACAGCAACACTAACATCTTCATGGTCACTTTTATAGTCATGTGCATCCACCATCCATTCCGTTTTAATTTCCTCAGATGAAAAACTCTTCAGGCCTTCATCTTCTTTAGAACATGTGTGCCACCCACTTTCTAAAGGTTGTTTTTTAGTGATATCCAGGCTGTCAAAAATTGTATCTCCTGGTGACATCATTTTATGTTCAGGAGATAAGGCATGAGTTTCTTGTTTGAAATCCTTTATTGCTATAACTTGCTTGTAGCTCTCATGGACTAGTTCCTCTTCTGGTTCAGATTGCACTACTGCTGACTTTTCCTGAAGATGCTGATCTAAGTCATGCCTAAGAACTGATAGCATGTCAGACATATTTTTCCCAGTTGTAGATGGCTGGTGGTGCGCCTTTCTCTCTATGCAAATTTCTTGGAATGGAGTTTCTACCACTGAACTTAGTATTTCTCTGCCTACCATTACATCAGTCTGCAGCTCTTCGATTTCTTCTTCTGCTATTTTGACCTGTAAATCATTACTTTTTATGGTAGTTTGTTCACATCTCTCATGGACTACATCCTCTTCTGGTTCAGATTGCACTAC
>NW_005187508.1:1921123-1922750 GCF_000239375.1 Pundamilia nyererei
CATTTGTCTGAAGCTCTTTGTTTGCCTCTTCTGCTATTTTGACCTGTAAATCATTATTTTTCACAGTAGTTTGTTCACATCTCTCATGGACTACAACCTCTTCTGGTTCAGATTGCACTACCACAGACTTTTCCTGAAGATGCTGATCTAAGTCATGACTAAGAAGTGACAACATGCCAGACATATTTTTTTCAGATGTAGATTGCTGGTGATGCACATTTGTCTCTATGCAAAAGTCTTGGAATGACGTTTCCAAAGCTGATTCTCTGTTTCCAATTACATCTGTCTGAAGCTCTTCCTTTGATTCTCCCTTTATTTTGCCCCCTAAATTATCACGTGTCAATATGACTTGTTGAAACCTCTCATGGACTAGCTCTTCCTGTGGCTGGGATTGTATTGTCACTGACTTTTCGTTGAGATGCTGAACTAGGTCACTGCTAAGAAGTGATACCATACCTGACATATTCTTCTCAGTAGTAGACTTTGGTTGTTCTAAATTTCTCTCAATGCATGTTTCTTGAAATTGAGTCTCAGATATAGAACATGGTGTTAGTTCTTTTACTTCAGCCACATCAATCTGTGTCTGGTCATGCATCTGTGCACCTATCTCATCCTCCATATCAGCACTCGAAGACTGATGTATTTTGGTTTGAATAACTTGCTGAAAATTCTCCTGAACAACAACCTCCTCTGTAGGCTCACTTTTCACTGGCTTGTCCTTGAGGTACTGATCCAAGTCACTGTTCAGCAGGGATAGCATGCCTGACATCTCCTTTGGTTCTGTAGATGGATCGTATGATTGTTGATATTGTACCTTTTTTTCAAGGCAAACTTCCTGGAATGGAGTCTCACTTGCCAAAGTTGGCATGATTTCTTTCTCTCTAATTACATCAGTGTGCAGGTTTTTATTTGCCTCACCGTCTATTTTGTCCTGTAAATCATTACTTGACAATATAATTTGTTCACATCTCTTGTGGACTAGATGTTCTTCTGGTTCAGATTGCATTGCCACAGACTTTTCCTGAAGATGTTGATCTAAGTCATGACTCAGAAGTGATAGCATGCCAGACATATTTTTCTCAGATGCAGATGGCTGGTGCTGTGACTTTCTCTCTATGTAAATTTCTTGGAATGAAGTTTCCACCATTGAACTTGGTGTTAGTTCTCTGCCTCCACTTACATCTGTCTGAAGGTCTTCACTTGGTTCTCCCCTTATCATGTCTATTGAAATATCACTTGTCAATATGACTTGTTGGAACCTCTCATGGACTAGCTCTTCCTGTGGCTGGGATTGTATTGTCACTGACTTTTCGTTGAGATGTTGAACTAGGTCACTGCTAAGAAGTGATACCATACCTGACATATTCTTCTCAGTTGTAAACTGTTGTTGGTTTACGTTTCTCTGAATGCAAGTTTCTTGAAATGGAGTCTCTGATATAGAACATGGTGTTAGTTCTTTTACTTCAGCCACATCAATCGGTGTCTGTTCATCTGTCTGTGCATTCATCTCATCCTCCATATCAGCACTAGAAGACTGATGTATTTTGGTGTGAATAACTTGTTCAAAGTTTTCCTGAACAACAACCTCCTCTGCATGCTCACTTTTCACTGGCTTGTCCTTGAGGTA
>NW_005187508.1:1924137-1968770 GCF_000239375.1 Pundamilia nyererei
CCTCTGCATGCTCACTTTTCACTGGCTTGTCCTTGAGGTACTGATCCAGGTCACTGTTCAGCAGGGATAGCATCCCTGCCATCTCTTTTGGTTTTGCAGATTGCTCATATGATTGCTGATGTACCTTTTTGTCAATGCAAACCTCCTGGAGTGAAGTCTCAGTTACTGAAGTTGGCATGAGTTCTTTCTCTCTAATTACATCAGCTTGACTAGATGTTTTTATCTCTACTTGGATTTGATCTTCCTCTGATGGTATAATGTACATTCCATCTTCTTTAGTAGAGTACGAATGGATTTCATTGCTCAGTCCTGACATGAGTCCTTCAGAACTGTCTCTCTCACCAGTGCTGGAGTGATATGTTGTAATAGCACTAGTCTCTGAGGATTTATCAATGCCTTTATGTTTGTGACTCTCAAGATACTTGGGACTTATGTCTTCCTCAAAATAAGTATCAGAATCCTGAGCAAAGCTCTCCTCTTCAGGTGTCTCAACTTGATGTCTGACATCTGAAGCTGTTTGCTTGAACTGCTGGTACTTTGGACATTCCTCCAGCTCAGCTTTTATGTCTGCACTAAAGTCCTCAGAAGGTCTGCGATCAGGGCTAATCTGTGAATCATCAGATATACTCTTTCTAATAGCCGGTTCTTCGAGTTGCATTATCCTTCTTGATAACTCTGAATCATCACTCCAAGAGCTAACCCTTCCGTCATCTAACTGAATTCCATAAGGATTTTTTACTGTTTCTCCAAAATAAGAAATATCTAACATTTGTTGTGAACTTTCAGGATTCTGTAGAGGGCCAGTTTGGGCCTCTAAATCCTTCATATCTCTCTGCGGTTGGAAAGTTGTGATATTCTGCATTTGGGTTTGCAATTTTGGCTCATTTCTGGGACTGTGTTCACTCCACTTAATGCCTGACTCTGACTCTAGTGCTCCAACTTTACTCTTCAAAGGGTCTTTCTGAGACTCAAATGTTTTCCTCAGCTCCTTCACAGACATGGCATCTTTATGTAACATCTTTGGCCCCTTATTAAGACACAATTGATCACCCTGAAGTGTATCTACAAATATTAGTGACTTTCCATAAGGAATATCTGAAATTATCTGTGATTCCTTTTTGATTAAGGTTACTGGTTGATCAACCAATTCTGCCTGGTCATATTGCTTGGCATCACTCTGTTGATGTACATTTGTGAGGTTCTGACTTTGGATTTGAGTATTTATCTGTTTTGTAGGACTTAGTTCAGTACTCTGTATCTCTGCAGAATCTCCTGAATGGGATATTAATGTTGAAATAGAGGAAGCCACAGGTTTGTGTTCAAAAAGTTCCACTTTAGTTTTTGAGGGGTCTTTTACAGACTGGAATGTTTTCATCAGCTCCTTAACAGACACATTTTGCTTTTCTGAAAACTCTTGCACATCTTGCTGTGGGCTAACAGCATCATACTGAACTGTGTCAGCAAACGTAACTGTCTTTCTCAACAGGGAAATGTCTGAAATTAACTGTGGTTCCGTTTTGATTAAACTTTGTGATTGATCATCTGTGTCTGTCTTTATGATGCCGTGTACATCAGCGTCACTCTTTGAATGGAAAACCGTGGGTCTCTGAGATTGGCTTTGTGATTCTGGCTCCTGTGTAGGACTTTGTTCAGTTGTCTCTCTCTCTTCAGAATCATTAGAATCTAATATCAGTGTTGAATGAGGTCCCACTTTACTTTTTTGATCTTCTTGCCCAGTCTGGAATGTTTTTATCAGATGTTTCACAGAGATTCCCTCCTTCTCTGACAAGTTTGATACTTCTCGCAATGGGCTAACACTTTCATCATCTCGTTGAACAGTATCACTAAATGTAACCATCTTTTCAATATAAACACTGTCTGAAGTGAACAGGGATTCTTTACAGCTGATTAGGTTTGCTGGTTCATCCTTGATGTCTGTTTGATCACCTTTCTTGACACTACTCTGTTGATGGAAAATCGTGGGCCTTTGAGTTTGGATTTGTGATTTTGGCTCCTGTGTAGGTCTTTGTTCTATATCATGCACTGTTTCCGAACCTGGTGATTCAGAAATCCATGTGGAAATACAAGAAGACTGCAAGGATTGGTGTTCAAAAAGCCCAGATTTACTCTTTGACGGGTCCTCCCCAGTTTGGAAAGCTTTCATAAGGTCCTTCACTGACATAGTTTCCTCTAATCTTTCTGTCTGAGATCTAGGTGACTTAGGAACTCTGGGAAGTTCTGGCATAGCTTCCTCCATTTTCTTTGCGGTAATAGAAGATTTTCCATCGTATGTAAAGACTTTAGTATCTTTTTGCACTTCTTCCTCTTCAACTTTGTTCTGTAAAGCTTTTACCCTGTCCTTTATTGATCCTATAGGTGTCTCAACCACCAAAGGAGAAGTTGGTGGCTCGACAACTTGGGTGGATAAAAGGCTACTCTCTTTAAGAATAGTATCACCATCTAAAGACTCCTCAGAGCTCATCCTTTCCAACTCTCCCTCAGAACTGCTACATCCAGAACGCGATCTGTCTCTAAGTTTTTTCCGAATAGGTTTCTTGATATCTGGGGGGTGTTTTTTGTTTGCATGCTTCTCAATGACCTGTTCAAATCCATCTTGGACAAGATCTTCTTGAGAACCACATGTCCTAGCAGATTTCTGGCCAAGGCATTTTTCTGTCTGTGTGGTAGGGGGGGAGAACAATGTGATGTCTCTAACATCTGTGTAAGATCTACTTAAACTTTGTTTCTCAATGTTCTTTATGACTGGCTCTTCAAGGGTATTGGCCCCATAGAGTGAAAATTTATCTTTGATATCATCAATTTGTTGTCCTCTCAGTTTACTAACATTCGTCCAATCGTTAATTTCACCAGCCTTTTCTACTCTGTCTTTGAACTGTTCTACAGTGGCCACAGATTCTCTTTCTTCCGATTTATTAGTTTCAGCTCTTTCTTCATAGATATCTGGAGTAAAGATAGCAGACATTCTGACATCTTGTGTGTCTGACAGGAGATCTGGGCTCGCAAGGGTTGCAGGGTCAAGAGGTTGATTAGTTCTTAAGGAGAATGTCTCCGTTGATTCAGATTCATCATCTTCAGTGAAAAATATTTCAGAACCAAAAAGGGTACAGAACATAAGGGACAAATGAAGTGGGGGAGAGAGACATCAGAAAATTGTCATCAAGATAATGCCATCAAAAATCCATCTTCAGTTCACAGAGTTAGAAGATGACAAGGCAGAGAATAAGGAAGTCTCAAAAAGAAGACCAAAGAAGACAAAGTAGTTCCCAGACACTTGAAGAGCGGTAGAGCAGCAACAGCATAAGCAAAGCCAAGAGGTGTAACAAAATGAATAGAATGTAAATAAGTACCATAATAATCTAAATTGTTTGACTATGCATTAAAAATGAATTGCAAGATATACCAAAAACAAGATGAAACAGATAAACCTACATATGGAACAAAGGTACAAGAAGGACTGAAAACAGACAAACAAAACTTCTCAAGATTGTTGCTATTATAGTCATGTTTGCCAACAAATAAACATTTTTTTAAATAATAAACTTTGAATTAAAAAAATTATAAGGTATTTGAGTGAGTGAAAATATGAGGTAAGCAAAGTAAGAGAATCACTGTTACTTGACTGTTTTAGTCTCTTTTCAATACCTACTAACTGTAAGCAACGCAATATATATAACTGTTAGTTAGTATAAAATACTGTTATATTTAGCATTTACACTCTATTTGATGTGTTCACTATTATTAAATATTATAGCTTACAAGTTGTTACTGCTAGAATCCTATAGTTTTGTGACATGATAGCATATATAGAAAATAAAAATAGTGAGGTAAAACAGTGTAAACCAAATTTAAAATTTGTGTGAATGAGTGAATGAAAGTAACTTAGTACAAAAAAAAATAATTTAAAGAAATAAAACAACAAAGGAGAAAGCAGTGGCTAAAGAAAATCATAGAACATGAATTATGTAATAATAAATTGGCTAGTAATCAAGCACAAACAACATGATATTGTTTGTTTTTCTGTGAATAACAATTTTTACACGCAACTCGTACAACTGCTGAGGTTTAACATCAGAAA
The DNA here is from genome assembly GCF_000239375.1 of Pundamilia nyererei. Classification (NCBI taxonomy): domain Eukaryota; kingdom Metazoa; phylum Chordata; class Actinopteri; order Cichliformes; family Cichlidae; genus Pundamilia; species Pundamilia nyererei. The sequence goes on from NW_005187508.1 coordinate 1,928,234, forward strand.
ATATTATGTCAAAAAAATACTTGTTACATAATAAATGTTATTATCATAAAACATAATTATCTGTAAGTTAAGATTAATGTCAAGTACAAATATCTAGAGAATCAAACAATTTTGAGAAGATATATATAAAAAATACTATTTTGACCTTTGTATGAAATTAATAAAAACAAATATAGTGGAAAATTGAAATGATAGGAAAGTCAGTGGAGTTTGGAGTGAGGAAAACATAAAGTATAGCAGCCATAGCATTTCCTCCAGTTACAAACATGTAACTGCATACAATGTTAGTAGTAGTAATTAGTAGTTAGTGTATATAACAGGCAAATCTTTTAACTTAATACTTCAAAATATTTATGACCAGCAATCTCAAGTTAATCTTGTGATGGATAAATGCATAACTATCATATAATATACAGGCCCATTACTATTGAAAATAGTTTTTACAATGTCTCAATGCATGAATTTCTATCATGCATTTTAGATACTTGGTCTATTGTGACAATATATATAAGAAAACTAACTTCTAATAGAGCACAAATACTAAAATAACAACTTACATTTCTTGTCACTCTTCTCACTCTGAAAAAAAAAAAGAAGTCAAATCACAGTAAGCTGCAACCTAATTATACCATCTAGGTTTTTTGCTATAGACTGAAATCAAACAAACTTTATTTACCTCATCATCTCCATCTTGGTCTGAATCAGACTCCTAAATAAAAGAATAAAAATGAGGAGAAATCAGCAATGCGGCAGTTTCAAAGTTAAAGTTAAAATCACCTAGCATACATGATAAAATATTTGAAAGCTGACCTTTGAGTATGATGGAAGGGTGATGTTTAGGTTGCAGATTGCATTGAGATTAAGACTACGGTACGTGCGTGGTTCCTTGGTAAAAGACAATCGACCACATGGCTCCTGTGCTGTGTCTCGAATCTGCTCATATTTGGGGAAAAAATATGTCTCTGACTTGCATATATTTAGATTTGTGAATTTCTGAGTAAAAAAGTAAACATTTTATATATTTTAATAGATTTAAAGTCATACTTTAATAAAGAGGGCCAGTCTGTTCTCTTTGAAGGCATAGAAACTGAACACATGGTGCTGCCCACTCTTGGTAAGAGGCACCAGGTTTCCAAAGCAGTCAGCAAATATAGGTTTCCCCTCTAGTACCTGTATCAGGATATGACAAATCTAAATGTTTCCATGGCTCAAAAGAAACAAAAATTCTTGGACAATATTATTCAATTTCTTTCCAGAAATGAAAAAGAACCAATATTAATAAGAATCAGTCAGTAATAACCTGCGTCTGATTTAAAATCTTTAAATACCCACTTAACCATCATTAATTGACATCGACCTACTTTTCTCAATTACTGTCTAACCCTCGTTAGATAAACCTGTGCACACAATTTGATTTGATTTGCCTTATTTATTCCCCAGTATTACACTGCACCTCAACATCTCGGCTGCGGGCGACTTCAGTGAAGTTTTCTTGCTGTTCCAAGGTTTTGTCCATCTTGTCATCTGTCATGCAAAAACACCGTAGGCGAGCCTCAATGGGGTCAAGTGTCTTAGCAAAAATGACAAACTTAGCCATGTATGGGACACAGATGATTTCTCTGTAGACCTGAGTGCCAAAACCAACAGACTCCTGGATCTGTCTGCAGTCTATCAGCCAGAATCTACAAATGAACGACACTTTTAGGTAAGTATCAACAGGTAAAAATTTAAGCATAAACGTTTATAACCTTCAATCGTAAGACTGCAACTGTGCATCGTCATTTACCAACAAATAAAGGATTTACCTTGCTGACACATTCGTGGTGAAGGAAACACATTGGTTAACAAAAGTGAGAGGCGTGGAGCCGGTGATGTCCTCCCATTGTGCAGGAGTGGTACCACCTGAAAGGTAAACCGATGATTTGTTACTCAACCTCTGAAAACAGTTCACGCAATATTTTTTAATCTTCAGACAGCATTTGTCTTTTTAATGGACTTAAGACAAGATACATCCACCACCACGAAGTTCTGATAAATTACGTCCATTAAATCAGGTCATTTCTTTTAATAGCACACAAAGAAAAATATCAAAGATTGACTAAAGAGCTTTATATTAAGATTTTAAACATAGAAATCTTAATAAAATTATGAAAAAAAAACAGCAATTGCACAAGCAACAAATACAACATGAACAATAAATTAGGATGTTCACGGGAGCATTTCAATATGTCATCCAATGAGATGTGCCTGAAAGCCATCCAAGATGTTTTCTTTCTAAAACAAAGGGTTTTATTTATAGATACTTACCTGTAATACTACAAAGCAAACGTAAAGTCGGGGTCTCCCCACTGAATGTGGTGTCACTATTGGAGGTCTTGGGAATTGGGATTGTCATTGTGATGGGTTTGTGGAACTTTCTTCTCCTTGGCTCCAATGTGACAATTGGGCTGAACGTTGCTTTATTACCAAGAATCTTTCTCACCATGTCAACATCAATAGGCTGAGCCTGGGGCAAGATATGTGGTAATATGTATTCATATTTTTTTTCTTCATAGCCATAATTTGGATATTCTGTTGGTATACCAGTCAAAGAATGTACACACCTGAAGCCCAACTCTAATCTTCTTAGTAAGGGCTCCTTCAGGGAATACAGCCTGGACCTGGGGCACGAGAGTACTACTGAGGACCCCGCCCTCTGGACCAATCAAATGACTGTCCTGCTTTATCCTTGACACAACAGCAAAATACTGTGGGAAGTCTCTGGTGATGATGCGACATATTCTTTTCTTTTCAAGTTCCTCAGGGGAATCAAGTTCTGTGAAAGAAAGCATAAAGTCAGTGCTTTGTTTTTTCCCTTTATTATTTACGTACTGTGCTTCACATTATTATACTAGCATTTTAAAATCTATAAGACAACTCTCTCCTGCTCTAGTGTTGCTCGTTTTATGGCATTCATGTATTGTTTTACATAAAATGCTTTGAGATATCAACCTATCGATCACAGTTATACATCACAGGCCACTTCAGATCCCTTACTTTCATCCATGCCATTAAGTATCTGGTTCAGTTCCTCTTCAGTGAAGTCACAGTGGTGTTCCTTCCAGCTCTCTCCTGTTTCACTCCTTAAGATCACTAGCTCCCGCTCTGTTCCCCGCAGAGCAGCAAAATGGGGGATCTCTACAATCACAGGCCTAAAAGGTGTAACAAGGTAAAAGCAAATACAAATTGGACTAATGCTAATTAATGCTTTTCAGCGCTAACTCCAGAGAAAAATCAATGATAGCATAGTGTTTAGGTTGACATGTGAATGAATTTACGAAGAAAGAAAACAATAAAAACTCAGTTAAAATTAATTTCAAAACACAAACTATGAACATAAAAACAAATAAACATCTATTTCACATCAGGACCAGAATCCAACTAGAAACATGATTGGGGAGATAGGTGCTTGTGGGAAGCATGAAGAAAACTCAACAGGTTAAGGTAACAGGTCAGGTGGTAAAGCTGTGCTTCTCTTCAAAGAAAGAAAAGAAGCACCACAAAAAAAAATTATAATAATTAATATATATATATCATGAAAAACTAAAAAAAAATTCAAATTTTAGGACAAGGGAAAAACACGGGTGGGCGTGTAACCAGGATTTGAGGGTGGTTGGGTATCACCCTCACATGGTCCTACCCGAGGAACTTGGTTCCTGGAGGACCCAGCTGCAGAATGCGACTGACCAAGCTCTCACCCTCATTCAGAGGGGGTGGAGCTGTAGGTAGGTGGAGCTTACTGATCCATACGCAGCACAGAGGGGGAGTGAAGAAGAAAGTATGAACACACCACACAACTACTGAAACACACTTATACCAGATAGTACAAAGCCACCAGCAAGTACACAAACTGTTAGTAGATGCGCGCAGACACACACAAACACACGCACACTCAACCAAATTTACCCCAAGAACTGGGCTCCAGTGGGTCCCACTTCTATAATGCGACCAGCCAGCCCTTCACCCTCTACCATAGGTGGCATAGAGGCCAGACGATGCCTCTTCACCAGCCTGCAAGTCACCCGTGTCGGGGCAGAGCACTTTCTTGGTGGGACAATAATTCGCAAACCATTATGACGGCAACCACGCATAGCTCCACCTCTGGCATCTACCATAAAGCTGACCAGGAAGCTAAAGAAAAGGCACCAGAAATGGATGAATTGGTTTCTAGACATTCAAACAAATAAAGATGCAAAATCTCCATGCTCACAAGGCAACTGAATCAAGTAAAGGTAAAAGAAAAGGCTATTTTTGTAACCTGAGAAGAGACATTAATAACAAATAGGTCTCAATAAATATCACTTTATCCTGGAGAAACACTTTTTCGGTTTTATTCTGCTTTAATTTTTTAACTTGCAAGATTCTGGTCAAGACACAGGTTGTATTATGAACTGATATAAGCCAGCTAGAGCTGCACTAAGGATAAAAAAAAATCTGGTTATTTCAGGTTATTTCAGGTAATGTAAGGGCATTCATTATGAAATAAAGCAGAGAAACAGGATGGAAATGAGAAAATCATTCAAAAGTGACAAAGAAAAAGAAGTAAAGGCACAAAGGAGATAAGAAAATAGACAAAATAAAGACTTCACCTGCTGTTGTCATGGTCTAGGCATGGTGAGGAACGGCTAGAAGCAGAATACAAAAACAACACACACACACACACACACACACACAGAGTCACAAACACAGAGAAGATAAGAGAATGCACATCGAAGCAACAACAAAATAAATAAAAGAGAAAGAGAGAAAAAAGAATGAGTAAAAGTGAGAAAACCTGACCAGACAGATAATTACACAGCAGGAAAAATAAAAGGAGTAGAAAAGACACATGAGAAGGTATGAAAAATACACCAAAAGTACACCAGAAAAAAATAAGGGCATGTAAAAGATGGAATATCTATTTCAGAATATAATGATAACCCTTGAAGTAGTGCATTAGCCAGCACAAGCAGCAGAACAGTCAGTAATTTGTTGCAGGAGGTATATAAGCTGAAGGACAGCTGCAAACAGGAGAAAGATTTACTGAAATAAAGGCTTGCAAAGCACCGAGATGCCATTTTGTGTCTTAAACTTTGGTGACTTTATCAGCAAGTAAACTAAAATAGAACCAGAAAATACACAACAATGGCAGAATAATGCTTTGAGTATAAGTAAATCATTAAAAAAAAATCAATATCAGCTGATCCTTTGACATGCTGCTGCACATACTGTACACAAAGCAAAATGCAAATGAGAAGATCCAGTTAGAAATGCCCACATAGCCTGTTTATCCAAGATGTACACCTTTGTGTATAAAGATGGAGCCTTTAGTCTGAATTCTAATGTCCAAGCTCACTCTGAAATTAAAATGCTACAAGTGTAAAAAAAAATTGATTTTACTTTGAAGTCAATGTGCCTTTAGAGGGCACTGCTACCATAAACAGGTTGGTAGAATTTCCAAAGATGGGCTTAATGTATTTATTTCTATAAGAGACGCCATGCAAAATGAAACTGTACCTGAGTGTAGTGACAATAAAGACAATTCTGCTTTTGGTTGTGGATAATTTACTAAAGAAATTTGGATAAAGTGTGCACCCTAAGCTGATTTAATACAAGTCCACAAAACATTTATGGCATCTTGTGGATTTTACAAATTGTGGGTTTAAAAAAACCCCTCAGTATTTCCAGACATAATGGGAATGTGTATGTTAAGTTTGCAACTGGGTTAAGTCCCAACATTTGGATTTTCTCTGAAAGAAAGGAGTGTGAGTTTTTCTCTGTGTGTGTTTGTGTGTGTTTATACCCAGAATGTAGCAGACTGGAGGACAGCACAACATTATCAAGATGTTCAGCACCCCAGCTCAGACGGAATGAGTCCTTTTCATGCTCTCTAGACAGTGTTGACACCTAAAGAACAACAAGCATCAGCAGGCTGGTTAAACTCACCTCGAGTGTCTAAAGATACTTTATTGAAGGTTAGACTACGGATACTACGCTTACCTGGTGACTTGTAAGCAAATCTTCAATGAGAACTTCTCTTTGATGGAAACTTTGGTGAATGGGAGTGTGTTGGGGCCTGATGAAAAACCAAGGTGAATCTTCTCAGACCTTTTCTGTATATATCTGCATTACTTAGGTATTCCTTATGATGATGAACTTGGCTAACAGCAGATCTGGAAGGTTTGCTGTGAGCAAATTTAGATGTTTGTCAAATACAATATGTGTGTGCTGTTTCTTACCTGTCCAAGTTGTGGCTCATGTAATTGAAGCCATCTAGATAATGTCCTGGCAGAGAGTCATCTCCCAGCTCACGGAGGTCCTCTGCTCTTAGATACTCTCCCCCATCACCTGTCATTGTGTCCTCGCCTGGAAAACAGATACAACAAAAATGCCAAACCTTGTTATGAACAATGAAAAAATTAATAACACTCTCTCTCTCATGTATATATATATGTAATATATATTGCATTGACTATGCAAGTAATATGGGGATCGAAAAGATGAGCTCCACAGACATCTCAGATATTGGCTCTTCTTCAACCCTTCGAGCACTTTTTCAGATCCTACATCACCTACAATACACTTTTTTACAACTTTTGAACAATGAGGTATAATATTTTAATGAAGCTCAGTCATGACTTATTGTGTCTCATGACTGGAGTAGTTTTTTCCTATAAAAAAATTTAGCTTGATATCGATGAGCAGCACACTAAATTCTTGTTTTCTACATTTAAGTAACTTACCCTCTTCATCAGACACATCGAGAATCTCAGTCATGGTCTCTGGAACATTCAGTTTGTGTTTCTCTGTAACCGTCTAATGTAACACCATTCAGAGTCATGGAAAACAGACAACCAAAACAGAGAAAGGTTATAGTTTAAGTTAAAAAAAAATTCCTGGCTCCATTTCCAGAGGCTAAAGCAATCATGAGCTTACAGTTGTGGTTGTGATGACCTCCTCAGTGACGACTTTCAGTGTGTCTACCACAGAAATGTAACCCAAACGTTTCGCAATCGACAGAGCGGTATTTCCATTCTAACAGAGAGAAGGATATACGATAGCATACCAGCAGAACTTTTTCCACAACATATTTCACATGTTAAAAGTAAATGCTTGGACTCTATTGTGTCTTACCACTGTAGTAGTATTGGGCTTGGCCCCATGTTGTAATAAAACATTAATTATGTGTGTATTCCCTTGTTGTGCCGCTTGATGAAGTGGCGTGTAACCATTCTGCAGGGCAAAAGTTTAAAAAGAAGACAACAAAATTTTGTTAAGTCACAGTAGAAACTAAAACGAAAGGGATGCTATATTTGAGTTTTGCTTCATGCTGTGTCTGCAGTTTAAGTTAAATAGAGCTTGCATGCTTCAAATTTAAGATTTAAATATAACCTTGGTTTTGGAGTTGACGCTGGCTCCTTGTTGTAACAGGAAGTTAACCATCTTGGCATTTCCATAATGACAGGCGACAATCAGAGGGGTATATCCAAGCTGTAGCGAGGAGGGAGAGGGTGAGAGATGAACACTGATCTTCTGTAAGCAAGCACTAAACTCAATCTTAATGCTTCCTGAATATATGATGTATATGAAGACTTTGTTATGTTTTTAAAAAGCCTCTGGATGGCAGGTATTTACATGCACGTCCATATGATACACTTAAATATTAACATGTAAACATAAAGCGAATAAACAGAAAGTAAGCAAGACATACTGTCATTCACACAGGAAAATTCTTGTAGATTAGCATACTGTTAGGTTTTCATTACTAGTAACAATTTTCTTTTGTGTATACTTGTTAAATTTGTCATGCACATGCATGTCTGTACTTTGGTTTGCTGGTCCAAGTTGGCATCATGTTTGGCTAGTACTTCTGTTACAGTGACTTTGTCCTCTTGGGCAGCAAGATGCAGAGGAGTTAGTCCAGTCTGTAAAACACAAAGCAATGTCACATTACCATCCTTCACACTTTTTTATTTTATTAATTCCATGAAGCAATTTATTAACATAGTAATAAATTGCTTCATGGAACAAATTAGACAAAACTGTTGTTATAGAGCACTCAGCTTAAGAACTAAAGAGTTTTATACAGCTGTATGTAGAGTGCATGTGTTTCTTGTTTCCACTTCAAATTATTTTAATAAATAAAAATGTCATAAAGATTGTGCTTCTGTGTGACCTTTGTCGCTGTGTTCACATGGGCTCCTTTTCCCAGCAGGAGGCTGGCCATCTCTGCATGTCCTTCCTGAGCTGCCAGATGCAGAGGGCTGACTCCCTGTTTCGTTAAAGCATTGGTCTCTGCTCCATACTGCAGTAGCGCTAAAGCAATGTTTGTCTGGTTCTTTTTGGCTGCAATGTGGAGAGGAGTGTAGCCATTCTAAAACAGAGGAACGAAAGAAGATATACACTGTGATAGAAATACAGTACATGCAAACAAGTGCGAGCTTCTCATGGACCTTTATTTTTCTTTAAAACTCAGCCTAACCTTTGCAGTAGCATGAGGCGATGCACCTTTATCCAGGAGCAGCAGCGCCACCTCTTGGTTGTCATAATGAGCTGCCACATGTAGTGGAGTTAGGCCATTCTGTGAAAAGAAGCATTTGATTTAATGAAACTTTTTGCAAGCCTTTGTGATATTTTTGTGTGTGTGTTTTTGTGTGTGTGTTTTTTTTTTTGTTTCAAGTCAGTTTTATTCCATAATTTGTGTTTCAGAGAAAACAATCAGATGCTCAAAGATTAAGTGTAATGTGTCTCTCTCTGAAATTAAGACAATTACCCTCAGTGCTGGGTTTTGTTTCAGAACCTGCTTCTACAACTTCAGCTCACCTTGCCAGCATCATCAGTAAGAGCTCTGCGCTGAAGGAGAAGTTTTGCTACGTCGAGGCTTCCATATTTTGCTGCTACATGTAATGGAGTGAATCCTTTCTGTAGATGTAAAAGGGATTAATTAAAATTCCACTGATTTAACTTATCACATGTTATTTATCTGTCTACGTGCATTCATCCTCTGTTCACCTTGGTGGCCATTGAGTGTGAAGCTCCAGCCTCCAGGAGCACAGCAGCTGTCTCCACCTGCCCCTCTCTGGCTGAAATGTGGAGAGGAGTGTAGCCATTTGTGGTGGCAGCATCCGGGTAGGCCATGTGCTGTAATAGTAGCTGGACAATGTCTGTTTTTCCCAGACGGGATGCAATGTGCAGGGGAGTCTGGTCCTCCTGTAGTTGAGGGGAAAAGAGGTAGTACATGTTATAGAAGAAAAGGATAAACGGAAATGATGCAGTCATTTAAAAGCAGTAAAATTAGAATGAACGGTGATGTTGTAGGCAGAGCTGGGACAGGTGACATCAGGCATTCAAACCAGTGCTTGAAATATAAAAATTTACTGTAAACAGAAGGAAAGAGTGATTAATGTTTACAGCTGACTCACCCTGGCCATGGCATCCACCAACGCTCCATTTCTCAGCAAACAGCGAACCACTTCCATCTGTCCTGCTCGTGCTGCCATATGGAGAGCTGTCTCACCGCGCTGACAAGCAAAGGCAGAAGATTTTTAAGCTTTAGGACACTGTGCTAAACACAAAAAGTACACCAGAACGGGGTACATTTTTTCACGCGTTTGCACTGAAACAAATGAAATGTGTGTTTACTTTGTGATGTGTATTTCCGACTGCTGATCGCTGACCTGATAAAAGAAATTACTACTTACAATGTTACGAACATCAGGAGAAGCTCCATTCTGCAGTAGAAGTAAAACGATGTTGAGGTGACCCATGAAAGCAGCTACGTGCATGGGAGTCAGACCAGACTGCAATAATGAAAAAAGAGACAGTAACAGTAGCAGTAACAACAAGGAGAAGCATTAAATGCAAATTTAGAACAATGTTAGCAACAAAGTATACTGTGCTAATCCATGAAATCCTGACACACCAAAACAATCTCACCTCAGTAATTGCCTGTATGGAGGCACCGTATTTGACCAGCAGCTCCATCACCTTCACTCTGTTTTTCTTACAAGCAATGTGGAGAGGAGTAAAACCATTCTGGTAGAGACAGTAAGAGAAAAATTAGCAGGAATATGCATGTCTCTATAGTAAAAAGGTAGCATTGGAGTATTTAAATTTTATAACCTTATTTTATATTTCAGGAGTTATTAAACTTTTTGGGTCAACTGACCCCTGATAATCTGATTAACCCTATGCTTACTACTGTTGGGACTCTTATATATCATTAAAACTAACTGTATTCTGACCATTTCCAAACCAAAGAGGCATTTAATTTGAAGGTGAAAAGTCAGAATATACGTGTTCCCAGTCAGAATTTTTTAACTGTATCTGCCCCTCAAGTCAGATTTCCAACTCAGACCATCAATGCTGACTTCACAATCCAAGTTGGCAGTTTGAAATTCCTCAGGAACATTTTATATGAAAGAATATGGAAATATATAAATATATATATAAATAAGCATACTAGTAAATCGCAAGATATTCACGATCCATAGTGTCACTCTTTTTATCTTAATATGTGCATCAGTAAATATCATGATAATTTCTGTTAATACCAATTTTGGTGCTTCTCTTATTGTTTCTTTGAACCCTTACCAGTGCTCTTGCATTGGGATTGGCCTTCTTGTCCAGGAGGAGCTTAGTTACTCTGTAGTGGCCACAGTGAGCTGCGACGTGCAGCGCGGTAAGGTAGTCGAGTGTGACATCATCAACAGGCGCCTTGTGTTGCAGCAATAGTTTTACACACTCTATGTGGTCTCCCTGGGCTGACATGTGCAGTGGAGACAGTCCATTCTATATGGAGGCAAAAAATTTAAAGAATAGCAGCCGAGATAAAAACCAAAGGCATATAAAAAGGAACAATAGTACTCATATTGTATAAATTCTAAATGATATACTAGTGCAAATATGCTAACCTTGGTTCTAGCTAGGATGGGGGCTCCTCTTTCCAGCAAAAGCTCAACTGCAGGATCATGTCCACTCCTGGCTGCACAGTGCAGGGGCGTCAAACCATCCTTCGGAACAATCACATATGCACAAGCAAACGCACACATTAATCCAGTTTAAAGATTTTGAGAAAGAGGACGTGGAAAGTTGTTGATTCCACTTATTTATTGTTCACTATGGTTTTAATAAAATCTGAGTCTTACTCTTGTTTTAGCATCTATCTGAGAACCTCGGTCCAATAACAGGGCCACCATGTTGGTGTTGCCCCTCTTAGAGGCAACATGTAGAGGTGTTATTCCATTCTGACAAGGCAGATACAGAAACAAAGGTACATCAAAAACTACAGCATGTAAAAGTCTTAGCAAAGTAGTTTAGCTACAAACATACAGAAAGAAATGTAACGTTTAATGGGCTAGAGGTAAATGTATTAATAAAGGCTTATTAGAAGTGAACACTACGATGGTAAATAACATGCCCTTCTGTAATGATCAAAATCAAAAACAGCCACACAGCAGGAATTTGGCTGTACCCTGGCTGTGAAGTCAACAGCAGCTCCTCTGTTCAGCAACAGGGTGGAGACATTCACGTTACCATAGTGAGCCGCAATGTGCAGAGGGGTGAAACCACTCTGATAGGAAAGGAGAGAATAGAGAGGGACAGAGTGAAAGGAAAAGAGGTTAGAGAGTGCAGAACAGCTCATCATGAAAAGGAGAAAAGTAAAATGAAAGTGAACAAAAGAAAGTAAGAAAGACTTTTCATTGTTAGATACAGGAATAGACTCTACTGAAGCAGACTCTGCTGAAGTAGTAATATGATGAAAGAGCGTGCTGAAAGAAAAACATTGTGTAAGAAGGAGCATAAAAATGAGCAAATCCCAAAATAGCACATTCAATAGATAATACATGCAAAACTGCTCAAGTTCAGCCATGCTTACTAAAAAAAAACTACAGGTGAATCAACTTGGTTTTTTGGATACATAAATATATTGAAATAAAGGACAAAACATAACTCATAAGCACCAAGCAACACTATGGACGCTCGCAAGTATGTGTTTCTACTTGGGTGGACAAATGAACATTTATATATTAGCTATATATATAAATTTTCATAGTACACAATTGCAGGTCGGTTCACTCCTTACCTTCCCATTCTGATAGACATGGTGCAATTTAATTAAGAAACAAAGTTTACTTAAAGATCAGAGATCAAAGTGTTTCAGAGAAGTAAATCAACATGCACAAGGACACACATGCGCTGAGTTACGTGTAGAAAGATAGGAGTAAAAGAAAAAGCTGATTTTACTTTCAGGTTATCAGTTCAGTATAAAATTCGTAAACATAATACATTTCAATGACCTATCAATTAAAAATAACAACAAAAATCTATAAAATAAATGATCAGTAATTAACTGACATTCTCTGGGGATTATCAATAAAACACATTGTGTTTTACTGTCAGCCATGCAGTGTCTAATACAGCAAACTCTGGCATGCAGGGTATCCCTATGTCACAAAAGTCCTCAATAAGTAAGGACAAGATCAAAACAAAAGAGCTGAAAAAAATGGTCAGAAGTGACAAAATTCAGAATCAAAGGAGGAGGTGATAAGTCTGTATACCTCTGTGGTTCTATTGACCATCATCTGGTTATGATGCATAGAGAGAGAAAAGGGGAATAGGGTGAAGGGCTGTTAGGGGAAACACTCAGTATTTTTTTTTAATTTAAAACACTGAGTATGTTTATAAGTTTGCACAGTTTGAAAATAAAAAATAAGGACCTGTACAATACAGCATTTTCAGAGAGGCCTGGTCTGTCCGTTTTATTATTGTTCTCTAAGGAACCCACAAACAATAAAATGTAACTTGTCCCTGTTGCCCTCCCTCACCTTAGACTGGACATCAGCGTTGTGGTCATTCTGAAGCAGCAGTGCAGCAGACTTTGTGTCGTCTTTGCGGGCAGCAATGTGCAGGGCTGGAAGGCGTACCTTACCCTTAGTGTCATGCTCCAACAACAAGGAGACAACTGAGTTGTGCCCCTGCTGAAGAGCAATAGCAAGTGGAGTAAAGCCATCCTGGAGGAGCACAGGGGAAAAAAAGTTAAATGGTTACAGGCTTCATAGAGAAAAGGAAAGAAAATAGGCAAGATATTACATATTGTTTTTACCTTCAATAATTGTATATATAACAATATGAAAGAAAAACATACCTCTGTTGCAATGCTTTGATTTCCTTCATTTTCCAAGAGGTATCGCACGACCTCCAAGTGATTCTCCTGAGCCGCCATGTAGAGTGGCGTGAAGCCATTCTGAAGAGATATACAGGCAAAAACAAAACCACATCATATACTTGTTGCTTGTGTTGCATGCTGATGCATTTTGTAAAAGTTCTTGTTAATTCTCACCTGTGACTGAGAATTGACATCTGCTCCTCTTGACACCAACAATTTGACTACTTCTTTTTGTCCAGCCAAAGAGGCAATATGGAGGGCAGTGTTTCCTTTCTGCAAAGAGAAAACAGGGTTAAGATCACCAACCTGTCGTCTCTTACCTCCCTCAGTCTTAACCCTGAAAATTCCAGAAAATTCTGATTTTTGAAAATGAATGTTTATTGAAATGTTTGACACATATAAAAAAATATACATACACTTGGTGTTACAGGGCTAAAATCACATTATGCAAACATTTCATTTCTGCTTTAATGTTTAGGATGTAAAAGTTGGGTTTAATTCCAAGAAACGTATTCAAGTCACTCGAAGGACACAAACAGCAGAGTGATAGATTCTGTGTCAGCTGTTCACTGCTGCTAGCTGTTGAGCCTGAGTCATGAGGCAGTCACAGACTCACATAACAAGCAGCTTGCCAAAAAGCGCACTACACATTCACTCTCGCCTTCTCTTACTCCTTCCGACTGAATGGTACAATATCTAAACTTAGCACAAAAAGTAAGGATTTCTTTGTTGTAACAATGCTTCTTGGCAATAAATCTTATACTGTTGGAAAGGGTTGAGCAGCAGAGTTGAGTATACAAAACATATTGGCCATATAATAATAATAATAATTTAACAACAGAGGCACAAAGCACAAGTCATTAGTAGAAGAAGCTGTTTGGGATTGGCAGAGAGGTTTTTCATGGGCGCAACCGACACACTCAACTCTGCTGCTCAACCCACAAATGCAATTTCCTTACCAATGTGGCACCATTTAATGGAAAAAAATTAAACAGGGCTTCCAACATTTACTGCCAAGAAACATTGTTACAACAAACAAGTCATCAGCCAATCAAAAATTCCCTGACTCATTGTGCTAAGTTTATATATGATACAATTATTAATATTTTTATTAATTAGTAAAACTGAATGTCTGAAGAAACAAACAATCAAACTCTCATAATCATCTTAAATCACCCTCATATCCACCCCAATGGCTCCTTAATTCACTAAAGAAGGAATGATTTTTATGGTATTTTACAACTTATTTAATTCCTTTCCATCATCTCCTTCTTTCTCCTTTGGTTAAAATAATTTTCTTATCTTTTTTTCCCTCTTTTAAAAATTTATCTTCATCTTTAAAAAGTTATCTTTGCCAATGCAAGCCAAAGAAAAACCCATTAGATATATAGTGAGCGATTAAAGCAACAATTATATTAACTGAATTATATCAATTAAAGACCCTATAAAGCTAAACCATGTGTGTACCTTGGTGGAAGAGTCAACAGATGCTCCTCTCTGTAGCAGTTCCTCCACCAATTCCTTGTGCCCCTCCTTAGCCGCCAGGTGTAACGCATTGAGACCATTCTAAACAGAAAACAAGAAAAGATTTCAAGAAAACACGTGAAGAAAAAATGAAACTGCGTGGTGCTCAGGGAATCATATTACAACCCCCTGTATCAAAGATAAGGCATACCAACATTACAGGACATAAAGCGATATCTACTGGAAATTGGCTCAATAACAATCTAATGGAATCATGTATACTCCTGCAAAAAAGGAAAACTATAGTACAAGTGTGAATTTTTGTAAAATTGGCAACAATAAAAAATCTTGATTAAGTTTATAGTCACTTATGAAGGTATAATCCAACTTGACATTGCATTATACTGTACATGATTTATGGCATTCATTTCATTCACAGTTGGAGAGACTGACATTTAAGAATGGAAACAGAAGAAAAACTATTTGGGTTAAAAAACTGGCTGATTTTTCACAGTTCAATTCGCTCATAACAAAGGCCTCACCTCAGATTTATCAACAGGAACTATAGCAGCACAAGAGGAGAGCAGACCTCAAATGTTGCACTCCAACAAGCCCTTACAACACAACTGATTTATCCCCACTCGAAAACTCACAGTACCTCTTCTGACGCTGACATTTACACACAGAAACAAACTCTAAACAAAACAAAAACCATTCACCTCGTCCTCCTTTTCTTCCATCCTGTGCTTTGGATCTTTGAAATGTTGCTCTTTTTTTATCTTTCAAAATGCCCGCTCCTTTGGGTAATTTGTGCCTTCATGAATCCTTTGCTCTGTTTTCTTTTGTCTTTGGTGATGGAACTCCAACCAGTCCTCCACCTCCTGCTTCCTCTATACTGGTTTAGAACAAGCTTTCTAGGTTTATATGCTCTGTCCTCTTCCTGCAGGCTAATTCAGATGAATGACAGCGAGGAAATGTGCCTCTAAGCTCTGGATGCTTTTTGGGCAGTGATATAAAAGAGGAGCTGTTGCTAACCCCTCTATCATTGCCTTTTCCCCTCCATAGCACATGTACATCATGCATATACATTCACACACAAATAGAAACACGCCCTCTCTTTCTTTCTCGCGAGTTGCTAAATGCCAAACAGCCAAAGAGGGTGTCATATTTCTGCACAGTCATAGAGGGAACCCAAACACACATCCAAACATAGATAATCACATTTAGAAGCAACTGAAAATGTCAGCCTTTAAAATAAAAAGGGGGGCATTCCTCAAAGGCCAAAGTATATCAGTGACTGTCTGGCTGAGTGATTTATAACATGACTTTAAAAAGAGTGAAAAATGACACATAGTTCGTATCACTATGGTACATCCATAAAACCTAAGAAGGCATAAATGCCTTCAGTTTGTGCAAACGGTTTCTAATGAGCTACGAGTAAAGCGGCACAAATGGCACTAGTCCAGTGTCTGTTATGTGTCTTAATCAAATCTGCAGAGATCCACCGATCGACAGTCTATGACACATTCTCAATCAGTTTCATGTATGTCAGATTATGAGTTGGTCACACTGCATCACGCTAAAATAGTCACACATGCTCTCACAGCACAGTCGCTTAAAGTGTGAAAGCTCCTCACGGTCTAATCAAGTCTAATCAAACACTTAAATCATCATCACGCAGGTCTGCAAGGTCTGCAACTGACTCATCATAGCAAGCACTCACTTTTGATAAGTAAAGACTTTAAATTTTAATATATGTTTTTGCTGATTTTTTTTAATTGTCATTATCACTTCCACAATGATCACACTGCATATCATGTTTGTCCGGTCGCATGGCCAAACCTTCTAATATCATCATCACTTCAGTATATTTTAAATCAGTATGCAATTAGTCCATCTGTGACTTTTTCCACTGAACTGGCAACGAATGAAAAGAGAAAAAAATAGTCTAGGCTATATCAGATGCTCTTTGCTGACATTTGAGAAGCAGAAAGTCCAGCCTCAGTTATACTTCAGTTCTGAAATGATAGACTCACTGACACGGCACAAAATAATCATACTTTCAGCCACATTTCAGCCATTATGTATTTCAGGAGAGACAAGAAAACCCTACAAAACACACACACAGTCACACAAACCGATCTAAATCTCCTTTCCCTCTGAGCTCAGTTGTTCCTAAAAGCTTCATTTAGCTAATGGACATCGTGATCCCTGGCACTTTGTTGCTTCCCCTAGCAGGAGACAAAATGTTGAGCTTCATCCAGCGCAGATTGTCATTCAAGCTGCTTTGACCGCTGACCTTTGTTATAAGCACACATGGTATAAACAACCATGCTTACTTGGTGCCGTTTTATTGTCTCAAATGTCACAGGGGAAAGATGTTGGAGGAAATAATGTAAATGTCATAAATGTCACAGTGGGATAGATTTTGGAGCAAATAATGTAAATGCATGCGGATTAAAGTAAAGAGTAATATTACTCACCAAGGATTAAAATTTTAAGTAGATTAGAAGGGAAATCTGGCCTTTAATTGTGAAGAGCGAAACAGTTCTTATACACACTCCTAACACGCAAATACAAGCACATAGGCATATTGTATTAAAATGCAGAATAAGCTGTAGTGACTCATTCTCTTTTGAAATCCTAAAACTCAAACACACCATGCTTAAAAACTGGAAGAACAAACATCATCTGTAAAAAACATTACAACTTTATTTATACATCTCATTCATAAAATCTGTGCAATGGAGAATCATAGTATGACAGTGGCTTTGGCAAGCTAGGAATATACCCCTCACTCTCTCTTCTACTAACGTGGGCAGCCTTCTGCCCTTGGCGCCAGTTTCTGGCCCTTGCCACTCTCTTCGTGCTTTCTAGGTTTTTACTCTTCAGTTATTAATGAATATAGCACCAAGGGCGATACTCAAAATATGTGCATGACTTAGTGTGTGACATTTGCAGCTTCTTGTGGTGTTTTGTGGATGGATAGACTTTTTAAAGAAACCATGAATAACATTAAACATGATAAAATACTAAGATACAGTTCCTGTATTTGATTGCATTGTGAACGGTAATCGGAAACGCATTAAAACAAGCAAAAGGAAATTGGGTCATTCAACTGCAATGTCACATTATCCGGCTCTTGTCAATAGACTACTAACTCTAATGACTCATTATCGGACATTATTTCAGGTAATGGCTTTGTGATAATGATGCTTTTCCGTGATTCGTTCAAGTCTTTGGAGAAAATTTGCATTTATGCACAGAATTATTGTGATTTTTTTTTTTTTTTTTTATCTTACTGCAGTAATCAAAAGCATTAATCCTGGGCTCATGCCATCACTTCCAGTACGGTCATGTCACTGCCTGTTGTGCTTCGACTTAACAAAATCATTCTAGAGACATCACTCATCAGCTGTCATACACATTCAGCAGAAATTAAGACCAGTGATGTGTGCTTTAACTTAACCATACTGTCAATGTCTTTCCTCTTAAAATTTGTGAGTAAAAAGGTAAAGACACAACAGACTTCCCTGCCTGTAACACAGCATATATCTGTAGGTGGAAAAAGTGTAGAAATGATCTGTGAATCTGTGAATGTATGATTATGTATTTAAGCACGTGCAATCAGAATTAGAGACAAATACACACGTGGGAAGATGCACACATTATTTTATATTATTTTACATTTGGCTATTGAAAACACTAAGAGAAAAAAAGTAATGCATTTATGTGCATGTTATAACTTTAATTTGGTTTACTTACACATCACTGGAATAAAATAAAGTCTATAGCTTATGTTCATATGTGCTGGGAGATATTTAACGTGCTTAGGTCCAAAATTACATTCACTGCACATTATACTGGCCTCTACACACACAATAATGAGGGAATAACTGGGATATGTATAAAAATGTCCCTTACATTTTTTGGTCACTTGACAAGGTCTCAAATTTGATCATCTGACCACCGAGAAATCCTATTAGGGCAAGGCTCTCCTGTTGCAGGACAGGAGGTGTGTGTGCCTATGTACATGTCTGTGTGTATGTGTATGTGAAGATTAGTGTGTGCACAGCTTTCTATATTCAGGCTTCCCTCTCGGGGCACAAAACAGAGCCCATGGTACCCATGATAACAAACAGCAGAGCTACGGGTTGGCTTTTTATAGCTGCAAACCAGCTATAACAGTCAAGCAATGACACAGTAAAAAATAACGATATGCACACACACACACAACACATACGCTCACGTAGCCTCACTCCTTTAGGCTGTCTTGTGACTTCTGTAAATCACATTGACGTAGACAGGAGAGAGGAGTAGGGGGAAATATTTTAACCTCTCCAATCCCTCCCCTTCGGCGGAATGTGGGACAGGGCGAGTATGGGGAGGGGACGAGAACAGCTGTCACGGAGACAGACCTTTTCAAAAGCTGCTGAGATTGGGGGGAAGAATGGGTGGGAGTAATTGTAGCTATGAGGGTAGCTGTGAGTATGTAAAGGGATATGGTTAAGGTACTCGCTGTGTGATGCCATCATGACACGGCAGGGCGAAGGTTAGCTTGAGCAGGTTTGACAGTAGCTTGCATTGAAGCACTAAACAGCAGATTTGAGATATTATTTCACACAACTGCTATATCAGTTCTGGAAAGTTGTAATAAATATTTAGATTTAAAAAAAAACTAAAAACTTAAAAAGTATTATTTCAAATTAAAAACACAAAGATGGAGTTTTGAAAAATATAACTCCATAAAACCTGAAAATTTGTCACAGTTTTTATTTTTATCGCCTCTCTTCAAATTAATGTAACTGCATACAAGAATTCAAACAAAATCCGATGTTGTTTAAGTTTTCTTACCTGGTTACATGTGCTGATGTCAACCCCGTTCTTCAGGAATTCAAGGACTTTGTCAATGTTTCCAGCTCTGGCAGCCCGGAGGAAACTGGTGTTACTGTCCGACTACAGAGATAAAACAGAAATTAGGGTAATATTAATAACAGGTAAATAAGCAAATGTTTCTAATTTATTTTGTTACTGTGTCATTCTGATAAAAGTGCCACATATATGCAATATTATAGTAACAACATTAAAGGCCACATTCCATTTATCAGACAAAACAGTATTTTTCTCACACACACACACACACACACACACACACACACACACACACACACACACACACACACACACACACACACACACACGATGGGTTTGTTCCTTAAAGCTCTTTTAATGTGAAAACATAAAATAAAGGGTCAATCATGTGTTTTTATATGGCTACATAGCTGCTTGTACAGTATCAGTGGCCTACTAGGCTACTCTAAATGTAACCATCACAAAGCAGCTGCGCACGCGTGCACACACACACATGCACACACACATGCACACACAGAGTCACGTTTCCACATTGCCAGAGGACATTATGTTTACTTACATTCATTTCATGGAGATTCTAACCTTGATCCCTACATCAGGTTGTCATACTAAATTTGCATTTTGATGTCGTGTTTTTTTTTTTGTTCAGGCTTAAGTTTATTTCTGTTTTATTTAGCCATTCCTGGTGTCTTTTTTTAGTTTTACTTGTGTCTTTACTATTTTTTCCTCCATTTTTGTCTGTCCTGCACTGATAAATATCACCTGCTTTAAACTGCCGCACTTGTTCCCAATCTGTTACTGTTTGATCTCAAGCCTTCCAGCATTTCTTGTTCTCCTGGTGTAAGACTTGTTTTCATTTTATTCAAAATGTGTTCATTTTTTGTTAGAATTGTTCGTTACTGCCTGATCAACAGTTAATGACAGACTGTCTTTATGTGCATGTACACAGCAAATTTAAGTTTTAAATGTAAATTGGGTTTTCCTCTTGCTCTTTAAAAAAAATGTTAGATGAATAGCACTCTTTACTGAGTTGGATTAAATATAAATCTTACCAAATAGTGTTATATTTTTAAGGCAGTATCAGAATTAAAAGAAAAATCTTATATTAATAAAACATCTAACATTTGTTTACTGCAGACAATCATAATCACTGCAGCTTAATGAACAGAAATTTAACAACCAATTTTAACAGCAAACAAAAAAACAAAACAAAGTCAAAGGAAGTGATGACTTTCTGACGATGGCCTGTCATTACCTCTGTAATGATTTTGGCCCAAAATAGAATTTTTCATTGCATGACATCTGATATTTGAATAATCAAAATATACCGATGTATCGCTTTATTTGCTGAATGTCACAGTATGTGAACATTAGTAGTGTCTTCATTATCTTGAGTGTCAACAAGTTTCTAACCTCTTTTTAGCAAGGTTAAAGTGTTAAAGTGTCAGTCAATCACCACTGGGCGTTAACTTGTAAGGTCATCAAACTTCGCAATACATGTCAACAATCATACCACACCCCCTATGTGGATTACCCTTCACGTGCAATGTCGCACAATCCCAAGCAAACCATCAGACATTAACATGTTTGTTTCTTCTTCTTTTTTTGCCTGTCCCGTTTGGTTCTTTTGCCATCAGAATTGTTGTCTAAAGGCAAAGAGAGATGCCCAATGGATTTACTTAACCAAATAGACCATCCCAGCCTTGCTGTATTGGTCTATTTGATTCACCTTTGCTTTTATTGTTTATTTTATTTTCATTTGCTGAACACGGGACAAACAAACATGTTTGTTTCTGACAAAAAAGGACATTAGCAGAAAAAGAAATTATAACAACCTAAGTCTGCTTTTTACATCTCTTACCAGTAAATCATCAACATTAGATCCAGTGTCAGCAGCCTTGTAGTAATCAGTATGTTGATTTGAGGCACAGTCAATCCCAACGGTCTTTGAAGCTTTATCTGATCCACATATCTTACATGTTGCTGCATTTCCCATGGTTACCATTCAGACAGGAAAAGAATTCACAGCTTTACCTGAATATTGTCGCCTTTCTTTACTCTCTTTGGCCACTTTGTCAAATTCTTGCAGTTTCTCACTTTGCATCTCTCAGTACACTCCTGATTACTGGCATCCTTTAATCCTACAGTCCAATAAATTTGTACATATCTTTGGTTCAAACATATTTAATAAATTACCAAATCTTGCTTCCTTTTCTAATTAATTCTGCTACATTTCCTTGTTGTTCCCTTTTATCACAGTGCAAGCTGAGGATCAGCCTCTAGCTCTGACTTAATGTACGATGTACTGTGGTCAAGGCCCAGTCCTGCCTACTCTTCCGCTGCCTCTCCTCTCTCGCAGTAAGATAACAACTGCAGCCATAAACATTTAACCCTTACTGTTTCTCCTGTCTTAGCTATTTTTACCATTCTAGACCTTCAGTTCCACAGACACAACCCACTGATGGGTGTGTGTGTGTTCATGGTAGGGTGCATAACAGCTGGGTTTCACTCAGAATGTAGACCACATGGCCTAAGGTGCTCTCAGGAACACCAAGGGTCAGGATTCTGAGACAAAATTAAAAAATAAACACAGCAATAAAAAGATTTAAATAAGAAATGCACTAATTGAGATTTCTTTGGCCAATTCCATGTTTTTTTGCAAGTCTGACATGGTAATACAGATTTTTGATGATTCTGATTCTCTTCTTTCTAAGAACTATAACTGTTCTTCAAAGCAAAATTAGCTGAAGCATAAATAGTTAACTGAAATGTCTGATATATTTTTCCTTACCAAATAAAAGCAACAGATTTATATAACGACAACAAAAAAACTTTCATCTTTTTTCAGCATGTTTATAACAGGCTTTCAGCCCTTCCTTCATTTTTACTCATCTCTATAATTGTCTACATAACTCCTTCGATCCTTTGCTCATACCGAGGCTGCTGGCTTGGATTGGCTCTGAGCTCTGGACAGCTTTAGCTTTAGTCCCTTTGCCTTGGTTACTTTCTTATAAATGTTCATGGTGGTGATTTAAGTGTTTGATTAGGTTTGCTGTTACAAAGGTTTTTCATGGTAGTGAACAGTGAGACTTTACCTCCAAAAGTTGACAGTACTGTTTATCCCCAACCTTATAAACAGTACTGTTTATAAGCTTGGGGAAACCTGCAGTCAGCTGAGACTGAAGAAGTCACTTGGATGAGTGACGAAACGTCCAGATGAACAGAATCAACTTTTGGAGATTTACTTACCTGGATGATTGAGAATGCATCAAGAAGTGAGTCTTTACAACACTAATGACATGTTAGTGTGTGGCTGTGAGTGTGTATGCAACTGTTTGGCTGTGCTGCTGTACATGTGTTGCTCATGCATAACGGGACATATGGGAGGCTGACCGAAACCACTGAAAAATGGACCAAGTCAGATCCGGTTAGTACAAGCAATCTAATTTCAACCTTACATAGAATTTTTCACTACACAGAACTCGTTTTGTGTGTGTGTGTATTCTTCAGTTTCCACTTTTTGAGTTTTTACTCGTCTGCCTGCCTGATTCAGCTGTTTGCCAAACTCCACATGCAGAGATTGGATTGATTGAGATCCAGCTGTAATCTCTGTATCCGTACAGGATTTGCACAGATTCGCCTGGAGTCAGTCATGTAATGAAGGACAACACAAGTATGCTTACACTGGATGAAAATCAAAACTCTACTTATTATCACGAATGTCTCATTAACAGCTGCTTTGTGTACACGAGGTCACTTATGAACATATGTGCACTAGTATTGCTAGGGGCTTTAGCTTTAGTCCCTTTGCCTTGGTTACTTTCTTATAAATGTTCATGGTGGTGATTTAAGTGTTTGATTAGGTTAACCTCATGGTTAACCTTGTTTTAACCATGAAGGTTAAAACAAAAACGGTGAAAATCTTTTTAAAAAATTATACTATTTATGGTAGACAGTGGTACAGTACTATTTCTTTGACTTTATCCGTTACCTAGTGCGATTTCAACCACCTCCACATCTGTGCAAATCCCACAGCCCCTTTTCATGTTGTCCTACAGTAACACCAAAGCGTACGATAAGGCCACCACAGAATGTGGTAATGAAATTGTCATGATACACACCACGTGTGACAGATTTTACCTGACGCTTTCGTTCAGCTCTTTCCCGCTGCCGTCTCCTCTTCTCCCTGGCTTTCTGCAAAGCTCTGTAGTCTGGGTGTTGCTCAAGCTCGCGAGCTTTCTTAAGATGGGCTGCAGCGTGGGCCATGACTTCACCCTTCTACTTTTCTGCGTGTTTTCCTTGGTGCTAAAGTTTATAAATTCTGCCTAAAGCAAACTAAACACCTTCACTTTTTATATTTGTCAAAAAAAATGCCATACTATATAAATTATAAAAAGTTATTAGGCCTTGTTTTGCATCAGCATTATGCTAATACTAAAAGAAAAAACAGAGAAATATTGACTAATTACTCCGAAATGACTGAAAAAAAGACTTTAAAGAAGCGTTAACCCAAATTCAGTGAAAAATAAAATATTTTTAAAAAACTGTTGCATATTCCTCTTTTTCCTTTCTTCAGTTTTCTTTTCTTCCACCTTGTACAGCAGTTAGATTTCAGTCCTCACACAAAAACACAGGCATACACACACCTACAGGTGCTCAAAAAAATGAATCCCTCCCCTCGTATGGTCCTATCAAACACGAACAAGAGGGATGATGACTGATAAGGGCTGATGAAAAATGAACATAAGAACCACTCACACTCTCATCCTCATCACATATTTCAACACACAAACAGGGAATTACCCATCCCAGATGTACATGAAAACCCTCCATGTGAACAGATGTGGCTACAAAAGGCTCTGAGTGTGTACGAGCGTGTCCTTGCATGAGTGTTAATGTGCATGTGAGCCAGAGTCACAGGAAATTTTTCATTGTGTAAGGGGTTTAAGGAGGCTGTGTGCTAACAGCCAGCTGACTGCTGCAGACACAGCTACTTCCTCTGCTGCTGTGAAAATGCTCTCCATCCTTAGCAAATGAGGTAAATGTGTAGTGAAGATTTAATAGGTCAGAAAGGACCATGAGATGGATTACAATGGTCGAAATACGGTAAATATTCTAGTCATGGTATGGTTAACCCCCAATTTACAAGTTCATAAATCTATAAAGTCTGTAAGGACTTTTTATTTTGTCGCAGTTTAAATGATATATGCGTTTATTTTATTTTATTACATACTACAGACTTTTCCAAATAAAAATGGAAAAGAATGACATACAAAGTGTTCAAATAAAAATGAGACAAGACCATGAAAAGAGTGAACTTGGGTACAGGCTGTCCTACTGTGAGCCAGCAGAGCAAATGGGACACACCACTCAGTCCAGAGGGGGACCAGTGAGCAGAGAACAGTGGCTTCCAACCACCAAGTTACAGGCTTCCCCCTAAACGGGAGAAAGTGGGTCAGTCTGAATCTTAACTGCATTGCACCCTCCATAGTGGTGGCTGATAGAATTGAAGTTGACAGCTCCTGCATGTGAGTGTGCGCGCCCACTCCAAGCAGACGGGTGTCAAGGTCTCTCTCTGTCAATGCCGCTAATGTTAGGAGTTTGAAATTTCAGCACAAGTGACAGGGACACAATCTCACACCTCTATTTCTGTTCACACATTCTGCCTGATCGGTTTCACTGACTCAGTCAGCTACAGCAGCATCAGCAGCATTTATTTCTTCTAGTAATCATGAATGGGACAGATTTGCTGAATCACTCCACAACTGCAATAATGTTGTTTTCCTTTTTTCTTTTTTTCTTTTTAACACTGGTGCACTGAACCTGACTGCTTCATTTAGTTCCATGACAATGCTGCCTTTAGAGAGACTGCACATTTCTGTTTCCTTTGCTGCTCTCTGCTGGTGATGAAGGGAATAAGAGAATCTATTTTTTTAAGGAAACAGCGTATGGATCTTAGAACCCAATCTGACCTAACAACAGTGTTTCTATTGGAAGAAAAAACAACTGGCAGTAAACACAAGTAAAAAGAACACTTGACATTTTTGCATCATTAATCCATTATACTAATATTCAAAACAAAATAATACTACTCTGATCTAGGTTTTTGGAACAAGGAACCTTGAACAGAAATTTAAGGCTCCTTGTTAATTTATTCACTTGAATAAAAATAATACAGCTGTAATAATTGTAATAAACTGAAATTGTAATGTACATTTTTTTCTGGTTTCTTTTCAAGCATAAACTTGTTTTTAACTGAAATTACAAGCACATGCTATTCACTAGGTCACCTATTCAAACCATTTATGGTCATAAAATTAAAACAGTTTATGGTTACAGATACTTTAGAATGTGGCTGGATATTATATTCTCAGTGCCTGATTATGAATTTATTGTTTGATTTTACGCTCAGTAAAAACATACTCTCAAAGCCTCAGATGAGATTTTCCTCAATCATTGTATCTTAAAAGAAAAGGTGGGCTGGTCTTCCTTAACAAGGGAATGAAACAGATGCAAAATGTTTATTTTTATTGTATTTTTCATAAATTTGCAATTACCTTTGTTTATTCGTAACAGGCGGGCATAGTACATAAAGTCTGAGTTTTCAGGAAATGGATTCAACCAAAATCTTTTTATTTCACGAGAGATAATTTCGCCATTAACTACATTAACTTTTACATAGCAATATAGTTGGTACTGTCCAGTCACAGGACATGCTAACAGGACATAAGAAGTCTCAAATGGAATGGAACTGCTGCACAATACAATTTTACTTTTTGGTTTGCTATTGTAATTTTAAATATATATGCATCGTTACTTGAAATGTATCACATACTGAAATACTTACTGGATGGGGGTTATTTACAACTAGTAGCATTTTGTTACAGTGAGCTATTGTAAAATTACTAACAAGTTCTGTTTGGATTGCCGAAGATGTGCAGTGTTTTGGAGGTGTACCTTCATTGGGTACACCTTCCCTTCCCTAAGTACACTAAAGCCAACTCTGTTTTACAAGTAAAAACCTTGGCGTTACCCGAGTTCTTGAATTTCACATTAAACAGACAAAAATCTATAATTATTGATCATCATGTTAGCTGATCCAGAAACAGTGTCCTCAGTAATAAGTTATAATGCTATCATTGCTTGTCTGCAAATGCACGTGTATATGAGGAAGTGTGTGTGTGTGTGGTGGCGGTTATCCATTTGAGATTCAGGTTACACTGATGGGCGATCTGAAAGAAGGATGACGTGAGCTCTCGTTTCTGTTGGTCCAGTGGACCTGGTACATGGGGGGGGGGTTAATGGTCTGCTTTCCTTTTTATAGATCCAAAGGCTTTTATTTGGCCCATTAGCATTCTTTGATAGACAGAGAGCACACACGCATGTTTCAAACTGTAAATGTGTGTGTGTTCGCAGAATTGTACAACTCCTTTGTCAAATGAACACACACTCATTTTTATATGAAAAGGGGGGTTATAAACAACCAAATTCACACTTTACATCTATGTTTCAATTTGTTCCTGTTTATTTTTCGACTTTTGTGCTTAATTTTCAAGCTGATTTTTTATTTAATAATGAATTTGACAGTTTTAAAAGGCAACAGGGCTTTAAAAAGATAGTTGCCTTCCATGGACTTCGATCTGTCCATCCATCCAATCTCTTCTGCTTATCCTTATCGTGGGGGGGCTCATGTTATGAAACACAAGCAAACATTAGGAGCAAGAGCAAAGGTATAAGCCATTATGTTTTTGATCACTTTCTTTAAATTGTGAGATAGGCCATTATCCTTGATGGAAGACGTGGCCTTCAAGTTGATAACGATTATTCTACCTGCTAATGGAGCTACAGTGCTGACTAGTAGAGTTCTCCCAGAGAAGAGTGTCTAACAGCATATAATGCATCTGAGATTTAATGGAGATATGATCTTTCTGTTTGAAAAAACTCATATAGACTTCTTAACGCGTTTAAATATTTCATAACCACAATTTTTATCTCCTCCCTGAAATTTGTAACAGCGATCGGGGATGGCTACCAGATTCTTTTTTTGCCAACCCCTTTGAACCTTTGTTAGCTTTGAATAACTTGACCATTTTCAGGCCCGGGACTAATATAAAGACTCATGATGTCAATAATCACTATATTGTATTTTCCAATATATTTAATTTAGTAAAATATCCTTAATTATCAGATGACATCATTCCATAAGAAAGATTGGAGAAAAAACTAAATTTAAGTTAAGGCTTTACCATGCTTTAAAAGATTATGTATAGCAGAGTTTCACTTCTTAACTGTCCAAAGACCAAAAATAGCCAATTTACAGCATCGACTGAGGCCGATGACCAGTCAGTCAGCCTCACTTATTTCAAATTACAAGCCGGTCTGTTTCATGCATGTACAACACGCACACAGAGATGTAGGCAAATCGTTGCATTCAAACCACATGATACTATGTGGTTAGCTTTAAGGCTTCTTATTGTGAGTGAAGACACGATGTTTGCCAAAATCACAGGGGGACCACCACAAATGTTCAGAACAAAAAAATCTAAAGAGACATTTAAATCACCTCCACCTAGCGAAACATGGAAACGTGGAATTTAAAGAAACTAACAAAGGCAAAGTGGCTAAAGCTATAGAGTTCAGAGCCAGTCACAAACAAGCAACCTTGGCATGAGCAAAGTCACTAATAGTTATTTTGTTTCATAAATCTGTTGCATCTGTGGGTGCACAGCAACTACACTTGAGTTCTAAATACTTCTTTCAATAGCAGAGCACTTTATTTTTACTTGTGAGAGAGGATCCTGTAAAACATACAGTTTGGGGGAAAATTTTTTGAGGGCAGTTTTTTTTTAAAAATGATCAAAATATGATTTTGCATTGAAGAGAAGTTGATTTTTTTTTTTTTGCTTTGATATGCTGACTTTCCACTTAAAAGGTTGATATTTCTATTTTTTATGTCTAATAGCTAAATTGTTAGCCTGTTTATGTTTGTGTAACAGAATTAATAAAATACATGGCTGAAGCAGTAATGGACTGCCTCAGAGACAGTGCTTAAATGCCATGTCTTTTTGAAAGCCTCTTTTAGTGCTTAAGAAAGGTCAGCACCATAAAATACACAGCACACATGCTTGCTCTCCATCACCGTCCCTGTTTTTTCCAAAACCAAATCATACAGAGTCAAATTTAATAGCGAGCAAACAAAGCAGGCAGTTAAGACTCCAGATCAGGCCACACCCAAACACACACTAAGAAATAAAACTCAGATGCTTGGTGGGAGGGGCTGAAATGAGATGAGATTGAATAGAAGGGCACATTGTAGACATGACATAACCTTGATACATTATTATATAAAGAGAAAGTCAAATGAAGAAAGAGGAAGTCAAAAGGACCACACCCTGTTGCAAATGAAGCACAAAATGGAAAAATCTCATTAGTCACTCAGCTCATTTACACGTAACATGACTTGCTCCATTTGTTTGTTAGTGTTGTGCAACCGCACTAAAGCCCCCAATACACACACCCTCACAGACAGGCAGCAACACTAAAGGCAAACAGCAGTGCTACATTAACTGATTGCTTAAGCTTTTATTTTTTGTTACACAATGCCACAACCTTCAACTTCTTTCTTTTCCCAAATAAATTATGAACACTTTAAGAAAAGCTAGATGGCCAGTAATGCAGTGTAAGCAACTGCTCACGTCAATAAATTCATTATTCACTTCCCGTAACTGATGCCAGGGTTTATGAAGTGTTATATGTAAAAGCCATCAGTACAATGCAATGCCTCCATCTACAACCAACATTCACTGCCTCCCTGTGATAGATGAGGGTTGGTAAGATCGCCGCTACAGTACCTTGCAAATGGCCAGTACCTGAATTTATAGCTTTCCCCTTTTCCCCTCTTTGAAGTTCTACCCAAGTCCCTTGGGAACACATGATGTCATCTTGCTTTTCATTTTAATTAAAAAGAGGCCTTGAGGCAAATGGAAAATAAATACTTGAAAGAGACTCCCATCCTATTATAGGATGTTATCAATGTTAAGTAGTACAATATACCAGTTATCACAACAAAAGTCTGTAGTTTTGTATACTAAATACTGAAGTATAAGTTCAAGCCATAGAGTCCCTAGCTATGTGTGGCTCCACAGCCTAGTGGTTCACACATTTACCTAACAAATGACATCACCTAACAAGATACCTGGTTTCAGCACCGTATTGCACAAAGTAACAATGCAACATCATATCAGCTGGGATAATGTTGGGGATAACCTGTGTAATTTTTTTACGTGATATAAAAGTATAAATGGTCTGGTTCTTATATACCGCTTTTCTACTCAGTCTGAGCATTCCAAGTGCTTTACAACTTGCCTCATTCACCCATAGAAAACACTTACGACGTAAGTGCTTTCTATCTAACATTCACACACATTTATTCTCCAATGAGAGCACCTCGGGGTTAGTATCCTGCTCAAGGATATTTGGCATGCAACCTGAAGCAGCCAGGAATTAAACCATCAACCCACTCCTGCGTTACAACCACAAGTGTCACAGCATGACATGTCATTGCTATAGTAACGCCTAGTACAAGCGTTACTTTAGATTCCCTAGTACACACAACAAAACAAGCCCGGACATCTCTGACAGTAAGAGTATGTGTCAGCTACTGGAACAACCCCCAACAAACTCTGGAAAAATATGCAAAACATTTGTTCCTAAAGGTGGAACTAAAGGTTCCACCTTTTGCTAAAGGTGCTAAACATGGAAATGACAAACATGTTTTGCCACTTAAGGCAGAATCACAGTCAAGAACAATGAGGAGATACTAGCAGCTGGTGATGTGCAACCCAAATATAATCGAATGGCCTCACCGGGAGTTGATGGAGTACTGACTAGTTGCACACCATATGACAGGACGCACAAACGGTGAAGGAAAATTCCTGATGCAGTTATAGAATAAAAAAGCACGGCTGGCTAAAAACCTTCCAACGAGAAAATATTTTTCTTTTTTATTATGTGACAATATTGTGCAGCTCCTGATAAATTACAAGGTTGGGTTAGTTTAGTTATTTTTGAAATCAAAGTGTTTAGCTTTTATTTTACCTGCTATTTAAAATTTCTCAGGTAACATTACATAGGCTTACATTTGAACTTACATTTAACATCTGCTGTGTCACTGGATATTATGCTGTATGATCTCTAATGCAGTATAATGCTTCTGCAGCTGGCACCTTGTTTCAGTAGGTTCACACTTCAAATTACGTGGTGTGTCATCAATGACAGCAGCTCACTGAAAAAGAAGGATGAAAAATGACCTTCACTAATTTAAATGCGGCTGCCTGCAATCATCAATAACACATCTTTCTGTATTGTGAGAAATATCATTGTCATGTCTTGATATGAGTCAAAACTGACTCAAAATTGGACACAATAAACATCCAAGCATCCACTTATTTTCTTAACTGCTTATCCAATTCACGGTCTCAGGGGTGGGTTGGGGGGGTTGAAGCCTATCCTAGCTGTTACAGGTCAAGGGGAAGGGCACACCCTTTACAGATTGCCTATCAATTGCAGGGCTTACACATAGAGAAAGACATGCATTCATGCTCACATTCACCCCTACAGCTAATATAGAATTGGAAAATTATCTGTATTGTAAATTTTCTGCACCTTTTCTTTAAAGTTCACTGATTTCTTCATATGCTAGAATAACAAAATGATGACAGAGTGCTGTGTCAGATGACAAAGGGTATTGAGGCAGAAACTGATTTCACCTCCAATCTGAATGTGTTATGAATAATGAAGCGTGTGACCTAAAATCCGCTGCAGCGCACAGTCATGCAGGAATGCTGAGTGATGCCGTGATGCCACCACACAGAGAAAAAGAACAATGCAGACAATTAGTAAGACAGACATAAAAAACAAAACTGTGAGATGGCGACAAAGAAAACAAAACAAATGGGGGAAGAATTCATTTTATTGTATCGCCACTTTTTTCAGCCGCTTTTTAGATCTATAACCATAACAGTTCAGAAAGGAAAATGTTAGACCTAAGTGACACATAATAAAAGCACAAATGTCAGATTTAACTCTAATGTAACTGCTGCATGAGTTAGAAGGTGGGTCACAGGTTGTGTCATCTTCCTCGGTTTGTGAAAAAAAGCAACATGCTGCTGTGCGTATGTGCACGTACATGCTTGTGCGTGTGAACATTCAGTTCGATCAGCAAACTATTCTCAGCAACACAGTCAAAAGCTTTGATGCGTTTCCTGTGAGAAAACCTTTGCTTACCCAACTTAAATTTGATGCAAGAGAAGTGGAGAGAAGGAGCATTAGGAAGGAGCTGACGGCTGGGGAGAGTGCACATTTACATAGATATGTCTGAGCTTCTGAGAAGTCCATTGATCACTAACCACACCCTGCTCTTGCCCCCGCCTTCTATTTCTCTCTAACGGGAATCAGCCTTATAAGGTCATTATAAATAATTAACTTCTAAATGCTTCTCACTGCCTTGGTCCAAAAACACCTGTCCTCTATGAAGCAGAGGACACATTTCAAGGGATACAATATTTACATAGTGTTGTTAGCTTTTCTTACACTCGGGCTGATATTCTCTCAAGTTTTCTCCTTATAATTTCATCTGTTTCAGTCTGCAACATTTCGCAAAAATGATGGTGAGGTATTACACATCAAGTGATGCTATCTCTCTCCTTGAAACATCTATAAGGAAAAAACATGCCAGGAAAAGATGGTGTAAGACGTAAATAGGGCACCCAAGCTAGCTGTGAGGTTGAGTCAGGGTGTTGTTTGTACCCCAGTATAGACATGCTCATGTGCTCTTTGGATTTTGGATCTTGGACAGGAATACCAATGGATTTCTCTACACAGTATCACCATTACCTAGTACTGAAACACAACACTCATGTGTATTGCTTGTACATTGCATCAGAGCTCACCAGCAATGTGGCTCATCTGTATTTGGAGAACATTTTTCTAATTACTTGCTCTTTGACAATAATTGACTAAAGCTAGGTGTCAGTATTTAAAAATAATTGGTACTAGTAAAATGTTTCAATTAACAATTAACCAGTTGGCAAAAATAAATTATTCAGAATATAGTAGTGAAAATTACAATAAGCATTCTGTATTCTATTGTTGTGTTGTGTTGGTCCAAAAGCTCCAAACTACAAAAACATAAATCATTTTCCTTGTATTATATCAACAAATTACAAGAAAAAAAGCAGCTTTACATTTTTTGTTAAAAAACAAAACACTTTACTAATTCTCAAAATCTCAAAATTAACATTTGACAGACTGAGTGACGAACTGGTTAATCCGAAAGATGATGCAGTAATGTGCCATTTTGCTGATGGTATAGTATATGAATAGTGAGACAGCTGTATCCTGCTGAATCATATCTACACAGAAATAATCTGGAAGCATTAAGCCCACATTATAAATTGTTAATGGCATTTGACAACCATCGGGTACTGGAGTTGTTGACCTGCAGTCATTTACAGGTTTTTGCATGAATTTATAATCAGGAATGTGCTGTTAAGCCTCTGGTAAATACTAATATACAGTATAATGCTTTACCTACATGTGCGTTTAGCAATTTGAATGAATATAGAGTATTTGACCCCAAACGTTTCCAGTGGTTATATGTGGGTGTACATTGATGTAGCTGTTCTGAAGTAATGTAATGAAGATCTTGGCTCCATTAGGACTCCCTTCCTGCAGAGTCCCATCATGAGACTCCCAGTGGAAAAAGACAGACAGATAGACAGGCAGGCAAAAACAGAAAGGCATAAAAGCAACAGACAGAGAGGCGGAAAAGAGAAAGCTGAAAATGTCAAAGGCTGCAGTGTAATCTGACCTCCTTCCACATCAGGACATGAGTGTAGGAACTAGTGGAGAGGAGTGCAGGGCAAAAACAGTGTGTGTGTGTGTGTGTGTGTGTGTGTGTGTGTGTGTGTGGGGGGGGGGGGGGGGGGGGGGGGGGGGGGGGGGGGGGGGGTATTTTGCTGGGAAATGAGAGATGGGTAGGGAAGGCAGCCAAAAAGACAAGGAGAAAACCAACCTAAAGAGTCAAACCCCTTTAAAGAGGAAAGAACGAGAAAGCAAGGCTCTCGAGGAGAAAAGACAACTGGCAACCAGAAAAGAAAGTGGAGAGGGAACGCAGCGCAAGAAAAGGTGTCAAAAGAAAGGAGCATGCAGCGACAGGGCTTGACACTTGAAATAGGACCTTCATATCAAGTCCTGAATAAGAAACAGGTCAAGCTGCCTAAACCCATCATCTTTGGATATAAAATGAAGGCATTACGCTTTTCTGGGTTTTATATCTGTATCTACATGGGGAGCAGCATTTTCCACCAAAGCAAAAAGGTTCAAATAGCTCCTTGACTTGTCTTAGACTGCAATGAACATAAAATCTAGTAGAATCAATCTCTGCTCCTAAGAATCTACTATTCGAGCCCAGGAAAGTAGTTTACATATTTTGACGCACTCCACATATCTTTCAGATAGAGGAGGGAGTACACTGCAGAAAGCAATCATTTAACAACAGCTCAGAGTAGCGTGCAAATGAACAGTGACATTGGTCCATTGCAGTGAGCGCAGAGACATGGACACAAAGCCATTTGGCTGGGAAAAAGCAATTTCTCTCCAGGACAATCACGAGAGAGACAGGAGTATTTTTAGACCTGAAAATAAGATCTTCACATCCCAGTCTCCCTTAGTCATGTTCTCCTTTTGTGTCAGAGCTCTTTTATTGTTTTAGTGAACTCCAGCTCAACGATAAGATTTAGATTATTCATAAGATTAAACATTAAAGTGCTGTAATATATTACATTTATTCATGTCAACTTGCTTTTTTAAAGTTTTGCGCATATTGTCTATCTGTGGTTTGGAAAGTACACTGGAGATGAAACAAAGTTTGTTTGCAGGATTAAAATCTTTGAAAGTTCGGTTTAGAAAAACACAAGAATTGTTCCTGCAGTCAATCCTGTTTCTTCTGACACCTTAAAGTCCTCCATAAACCAAGGTATCGTTATTAGAAAGACATTTTCTGATGTATTTAACAGATAAAATCAAGAGTATCCACTCAGCTAGATGCTTTTTCACACTTGCAAGACAACAAGACAAGACAAGTGTACTCTTTGTGCCAAAAGCCTATTAATTGGACAGTATCCCTTTGATGTGCCATAGTCTTTCTTGCAAGTTAAAGTGATGTATCCTAAGAGGCCAAAATGTGCTATTTTTTATACTCACGGTGAGTAAAATTATCACACGTATCACATGATTTGCTTTCACATAAGAACTCGCTCTGTACCTCTCCTTGCTGGGCCATGCACATTTAGGATACTTAATTTTCACTGTGCTCATTAAAGCCATTTCCAGCAACAGCAGATATAAAAAGGCTTTGATAAAACCAGTGTGCCCTAACAAAATGGCAGACAAAGAAAGTAGAAGCTTGCTGGTGAAGAGAGTCCAACATAAAGCAAGAACAAGACTCAGGAGTTGGATGGGACCAAAGCAGGGGGTGAAGAAAGTGAATATCAGAGTCATTCATAACGATACACAGAAACCTTAATCCACTTCCAATCCAAGTTTTCAAAGATTTGTAATATCTTTTTGTGTTTTGGGCATACTGACTATATAAAGTATTTTGATTTTGCACCACTGTTTGCTCAGCTGTGGTGCAATATGCACCCAGTGCACTCTACTGAACAATTCGTTACTCATCATTGCCTCAGGCATCTTTTCCTACATTTTTCTCTGTAAAAAAAAAAAAAAGTAATATACAGTCATGTGAAAAACTGTTTTAACAGGACTCCATGCAGTCCTGTTATGATTCACTAGCTTGTGGAACCACCTTAAGGAGCAAAAAGTTAAAGTAATCTTTTAGCAGTATATTGTTGTGAAAGATCTCCACTCTTCTTTGCTTTGCTGAGGCTTGCAAGCTCTTCTTTATACAGCGCTCTCTCACCACATCATTTCCATCAGGTGGAGGTTTGTACTTTGGCCCATTGCAACACCTTGATTCATTTATTTTTTTGTAGATTTGATCCTCAGAGACCTGTGAAAACTTGTTTTTCAAATGATTGTACGTACACAGTGCTAATCAAATTTATTAGACCACCTAAAACTGTAAAAATTCATATTTTAGCATTAAAAATATATGAGTTAAAGGGCTTGCACATACTGGTGTATTAATGATTACATGTATGTGAAATTAGTTTTAGTCATTACCAGTTCCAATGATTTAGTGCAACTGTGGTGTAAAATGTAAAGTGGGTGATGGTCTAATAAATTTGTTAAGCACTATATATTGGAAATCAATAGGTCAGTGTCATACAGCCTCAAGCTGTAAGGTGTGGCTTATTGTACCAGTTTAGCCTCTAAACAAGCTTTGAGTGTCACAGCCTGTTTAGAGGCCTAAACGTGAATCCAGTTTGTTATCTGAAAATTAAGAAATCTATTTTCTGCTTTCATTGTGGAGCACATCAACATAAGTATGCAAATTGCATTTTTTTTTAAACTAACTATAGTAAACCTGTAGACGATGTGATTAGTTGACCACGAACAAGCAAGCACACGGATAAGCAGTGCGGCGTTTGATATTTCAGTGCCATTTAATTATAAAAAAACAAAACCTCCGGGTAAATTCAAGTGTCTGAGCTCAAAGGCCCCACCCCAAAAGAAGGGTCTAAGTGTGTGTCTGTGTGTGCAAGTGTACATGTAGCACCACAGTCCATTACTGAAATCACATTAGCCTCAGAGAGTGCACTGAGACAGGAAACAACCCTCTGCCATCTCCTGACTCACTTCCACCGAGCAGCCAAACACACATTGCATGATCAGGCCTAGATGGTAACGCTTTACATCCATTTTCTTGTTCATACTGAAAATTTATGAAAATTGACTTTTGGATATAGATAAAGGGACTCTATATATTACTAGCATGTGTACTCATAAAAGTAAATCTAGAACTTAGTGATAAATAAACAGTACTGTTAGTCTGTAAG
This sequence comes from Pundamilia nyererei, assembly GCF_000239375.1. Taxonomy (NCBI): domain Eukaryota; kingdom Metazoa; phylum Chordata; class Actinopteri; order Cichliformes; family Cichlidae; genus Pundamilia; species Pundamilia nyererei. The sequence goes on from NW_005187508.1 coordinate 1,964,777, forward strand.
TCTTGAGCCATCCCCTCATTTCTTAATATTTTGTTTTCAAGGAGCCATACTTTCATGTAATTTTTAAAGTGGTCCTGGGCAATAGTTCTGCAGGCTTCCTGGAGGTTTTTCAGTGTTTTTCTTGGATATTGGCTTCTTTTTCCATACAGTCCAGTCCTTATACCTGACCATTTTCAGACAAATGTTTAAAAGGAATTTTTTTTTTGTATTAAGCCATTTAACAAAAACACTGAACTATAAAGCACTCAAACATAAGCAAAGTGCCTTACTATAACATGTTCTATTTCTTTACCTGAATCTACAAAAAATACCAATGACCAAACAATTTGACACATAAAATCCACCATGCAATACCATCTGCACAGCATCTGATTGGAAATGACTTCATTTTCCAGCATGACAAGGATCCCAAACACACTGACATACAGTATTTTACTGTATGCCAGTGTGTACACCTGAGTAGAATAACATATAATGGAAGAGAATCAATCCTGGATTGGCCTCCCCAGGGCCCAGACCTCAATTATTGAAATAGTGCGGATCTTGACAGAGAACAGAGCAAAAAGCAGCCAACGTCTAAAAACGAAGATTTGAATGTCCTTCATGAAGCCTGGAAAACTATTCCTGAAGACTACTTAGAAATGATCAGAAAGCTGCCTAAGAGAGTTCAGGCTTTATGGAAGAATAAAGGTGCCCATGCCAAAATTGACATTCGAGCTCACTACCTCTGTCTGTTTGCATGTTTCAATAAATCGCTGAGCTTACTGTATTTCCCATCTTTTTAGTGAAATGTAAAGAAATGAGTGGAGACTTTTGCACAGCACTCTATGTGAGGTTGTTGCAGATATCACATACAGTGTATGCGTGTCATTTCAAGAGCTTGAGAGTCTCAGACACAAATCTATGGACCTACAAATATTTGGGGAAAAAAAATCACATCTGAAGTTCAAACTAATCAAGCAAATATTCAGAACTATAAACAACTTGCAGTGTGTCATGATATGGCCGATCCAGACAGTAAACTTTCAGTGGTAAATGATAACAAGTAAACATTCTTCACTGAAGCCCCTCAGCCAGAGCAGACCTGGTGGTGTTTATTTTGACGGCCATAACAACTGGCACAGTTGGCCTGTTTGGGTATTATCACACAATGCTGAAGCACGTCCCTCTACGTCGCTCATCAAAACAGACGGTTGAGGAGCTTTTCTATTATTAACAGCTAATTTAAACACAGTTTATGCAGCATCATAGGAAAATCTGTCTTCTCGGCAGCGCCGATGAAAGCACGGCAACGCCTATGACCGCTCTGCCTAGGCGCACAGCATCATCAGCAGCATCAGCATCAGCGCTTTGGACTGCTCGTTACACGGCTGACTGGGCCAGCTAGTGCAGAGAGCAGGCTGCGGACAGACACCCACCTGGCGTATACGGTTTTGGTGCAGCGGTGGTGGATTTCCATCCTCGAGGGACGTGCTGCTCGAAGAGGCCGTCTTTAAGTCACGGTTGGAGCCGCCGCCCCTGGAGTGACTTTCTTCGGGGCTACTTGACATTCCGTCTCGGGCTTGCTGCTTCTGCTGGAGGAGACACGGGGGTCCTTTACCCGACCCACAGTGGATTTCTGTGCACGCCTCAGCATCCACGGCGCCCGGCAGAGCCCGGGATCATTATGCGTCGTCAGAGAAAGTCTTTGATCAAGCTCGACAGAAGCTAATACAGCGATTCTTCCAGATGGTAAACCAAAACGAGCGCTCCCTCCTCTCAGGGATGCTCCCGGTGTGCTGCTATGGCCTGCGCGCGTGTTTGTGTGTATGGAAACGTGAACGCGCTTCAGATGCGCTTCCCCGAACCTCCGCAGGACCAGTGTTGCCTTCGTGGACAACCGGAAACCTCGACAGTAGACCACCCTGAATGCGACCAGAAGTAGCCTCAGAGCACCTTTTAAAGGGGCGCACTGTGCGCAGACATTTTTTTTAACACATCGCATCACTTAAAGCATACATTGTCACCATATAGTGCTTTACTGCATAGTAAAGCACTAATTCAAAACAAAACATTTACAATGAGACAATTCCCAGTGGCACTTGAATACACCGACGCCCTGTGCAGCAGTTTGCTTCAGAGATCAAAGTTCCCAGTATGGAGCATGTTGTCCCATGGTTGAATAAAAACTGTGAGATTACTTACACACTCATGTGAAATTAGACACTTTGGGTTGGGTTTAACTAATCTAATCTCCTTCTTCGTGTTCTTACGCCCCCGCCATGGCCTGGCCTTCTTCACTAGATGACAAATTTAATATAGGCTGACAGGGCAAAAATCAATAACAATGTCTTGGAGACATTTTAAAAAACAGACAGCATCTTGGGCAGAGGAGGGCCAAGTACGGGAAGAGATGTAAGAAATCATGTTAGCAAAATGTCATCGTTTGAGATGCAGTCTTCAGAGCCAGTAGGGCATAGAATAATATGCCCTAGGCCAAATCTATGAGTTTACAAAAAAGACAGAGGTAATTTTTTTTCTTTAAAACATGCGTGAAACAATTACTAGATAAGAACACCTTTTAGATGTGACTTAACCCTTTGTCAGAAATCAGCTCTAAAGAATGCAACAAATGGTTTAGGAGGGAATGAAATGCATGTGAGAAATGCCCTGGGCTCCATCTGCCCAGGTCAGATGTCAGGTCAGCTCCACCCACTAATTACCTGGGGGATATGATACAGGCAACAAGGACAACAAGGGTGGCCGTCATACTGCAGTATTATTGTGTCTGTGCCTAACACACCCCCCCCACCCCCACCCAGCTCAGAATACTAATAAAATACTAGTATTATCAATGAGGAATAGAAAATAAATCAAATCAATTTTATTTATATAGCACTTTTAAAAAACAACAACTGTTGGCCAAAGTACTGTACAATAGAATAATCAGATAAATAAGATAAGAAAAATAATAAGAATAAAATAATGACAGACTCATACAGAATAATAATTTTTTTAAAAAGCCAAAGAGTAAAAATGGGTCTTTAAACACATTTTAAAAGTATCTAGTGTTGGAGAGGTCCTGATATGTTTATTCCACAGTTTCGGGGTAGTCACAGCAAAAGCCCGATCTCCTCTGTGTTGTAATCTAGACCTAGGGACAGCTAGAAGCATTTGGTCCACGGACCTCAAAGATCTCGCTGGAGTGTACCAATTTAAAAGATCAGAAAGATATATAGGAGCTAGTCCATGCAATGTTTTAAAATTGTCAAGATTTTAAAATTAATTTGAAAACTTACTGGCAGCCAGTGTAGCGAGGTAAGTATATAGGGGATATGTGCTCTCACTTCCGCTTGCCAGTCAGAAGCCTTGCCACAGCATTTTGAACCAGCTGTAGTTGGCCAATAGATGACGAAGTAACACCAGAGTAGAGGCTGTTGCAGAAGTCAAGGCGAGATGAAATAAAGGCATGGGATGCTTTCTCAAAGTATCTGAAGCAGAGAAATGGCTTCACCTTTGCAAGTATGAAGCGCCTTGAGGCGACTTATGTTGTGATTTGGCGCTATATAAATAAAATTGAATTGAATTGAATTGAATTGAAGTACGCAGAGTTGAAAGAAGCTGGTCTTGATCACATTATTTATCTGTTTATCGAATGTTAAATTACTATCAGAAATTTAGTTATTTACAAACAAATAACTGCAAAGTGGGGTGTGCGTAATTATTCAGCCCCCTTTGGTCTGAGTGCAGTCAGTTGCCCATAGACATTGCCTGATGAGTGCTAATGACTAAATAGAGTGCACGTGTGTAATCTAATGTCAGTACAAATACAGCTGCTCTGTGACGGCCTCAGAGGTTGTCTAAGAGAATATTGGGAGCAACAACACCATGAAGTCCAACGAACACACCAGACAGGTCAGGGATAAAGTTATTGAGAAATGTAAAGCAGGCTTAGGCTACAAAAAGATTTCCCAAGCCTTGAACATCCCACGGAGCACTGTTCAAGCAGTCATTC
>NW_005187508.1:1969780-1971699 GCF_000239375.1 Pundamilia nyererei
AAGCCACTGTAAAATGGCGGAGTCTCCCGAGTCTGTAAAAGTTAAAAAGTCATTAGAAACTTTTAAAAAAATTAAAAGGTGCACAGTGGCTGTGGTTTCATGGTCAGAGTGAGGTACACTACATATTGCAGAGATTATTTTGAAGTTAAGCTGATGATGCTTAGATTAATTCACTGCAATCTACCTTCAGTCTGTTTAATTTTCTACCTAAGTGATTCAAGCTGAGCATATTATTTAGAACTAAAATTTCAACCAAAGTAAAGTTAGTATTCTCATTTATCGTCATTATTACATTAACATAACAGTAGTAGAAACATCTTCCAAAGAGATACTTTTTACTTTCTTACTTTGAGCATGTTTCATGTTTCAGTCTATACTTTTTCATTGTTAGTTGAGTTAAGAAGGTGAATCCGTACTTCAACTTTTACAACAATCAGTACTTGTACTTAAGCACAGAATGTCTGTACTTTTGTCACCTCTGTGGCAAAAGACAATACACTTCCAGGGAGGAGGAAGTCTTAAGCAGCATACCATAACTGTTAGAAGATAATCACACGGATGACTTCATGTTCATAAATTCAACCTGAGATTTTATCACTTTTGCCACTGTTAACAGCCTTAGAAACAAATAACACAAACATGTGCGTGTACTGGAGCACACGACTGATGCTTTCTGCTACTTAAATAGCGCTACACCTCTAGGTATAGTCACATTCAATAAGTACTCTAGACTATGAGGCCTCCCCAAACCAGTTATAGGTCACAGCCCAGTACTCAGACAACCAATTCACAATATTAACACACAAAGGGAAGGGGTAGTGAGCTCTGTGCTCATGTGGTCTGTGCTTATGTGCTTCAGGACTGGTGCCATAACAGCAGAATTACACAGTCACTGCTCACTACACTTAGGTGCCATGTCCACTTGGTGCTGGCCTATCTATCTGCCTCGCAAGCTAACGGTAACCAATGTTACCACTGAACAACCTCACCAACCACAAAGGCCAGAGCTATATCCTGGACAGCAGCCTCAAACTAGCAGAGGAGCTCATACCTTCTTTGCTCAGTTTGAGACCACCCCTCCCCCACTTCCCCTGCCACCCACCTCACCCAGCACACACCCTTCTCCCTCCAGGAACACGAGGTCATGAGGAGGCTGAGAGCAGTGAACCCCAGGCGACCTGCTGGCCCCGACAGCATCCCAGGGGCTGTGGTTAAACTTGGTTGAACGAACTGTCAGGGATCCTCATCAGGCTATTCAACCTCTCCCTGACTCATGCCACTGTTCCCAACTGTCTGAAGGCCTCCACTATCATACCCATCCTCAGAAGACTGGTATAGACAGCCTCAAAGACTTCATGGAGGCTGTCTATGAGCCTGAGCCATCTGGAGAACAGGAAGGTGGACTAAAGCTTCAAAACCATAATCCCAGAAATCCTCACCACCAAACTGGACTATTTTCAGATCCCCCACTTTCTCACCAACTGGCATCAGTCAGTCCGACTTGGCCCCACCTCTCCCCCTCACTGTCACTGAGCACCACGGCTCCCCACAGGGCTGCGTTCTCAGCCCCCTTACTGTACACTCTCTACAGATACGAGTGTAAACCAACCCACCCAACCAAACATCATCATCAAGCATGCCAATGACACCACTGTGATATAGATCAGACAGTGTACGGGGCAGAGGTAGAGAACTGGTGCTGAGGAAATAACCTGAAGTTGAACATTCTTAAAACAGGCCCAGGGTAATTAAATCATTGGCTGCCCACACCCCAACCCTGCCCAACCACCTCACTAATCTGAGCCATGCTCTGAGTAACCCCCGCAACACTCAGGCCACTCACACATGGACTCTATTCAGATCAAGTCTTTACTTTGCATTAGTTCCAAGCACTTTGCAACTTGTTCTCTAATGTGTGC
>NW_005187508.1:1972791-1974948 GCF_000239375.1 Pundamilia nyererei
TGGTGCAAATTACTGACCTCTGTCATCATTTTAGGTGGGGGAACTTGCACAATCGGTGGCTGACTAAATACTTTTTTGCCCCACTGTATCCTGTTTGCTATTTATTCCTGTCTACTATTTATATTTTCATCATCATCATCATTGTTTATTTATATAGCACTTTAAAAACACACAAGGCTGACCAAAGTGCTGAACAATAGAAACATAATAGATACCATAAGAATAATAAATACGATCAAATAAATAATATTTTATTGCACCACAGTTGGTGTGAAGCACCCAAAATTACATTATACATGTAAAATGACAATAAGCAGCAATATTCTGTTCAATCCTTTTCTAAAGGCAAGTCAAAAGAAATAACTAACCAAAATAAGTATACACAAGATGTGACCCCAAGAATACCAGGTGCAGCCTAACAAAGCAGTACAAACAAGCATTTGAAAACTTACTGGACCCCGATTTTTGTGCAGACAAGCTCCCATTCGATGCAACCCGCTTTAAAAGAATAACAAAAACAGGGAGACCACACCTAATCTTAGGAGGCAGTGGAGTGGTTTAATGAAATAAAGTAGTGAAACCAGAGATTTGTATGGGTAGTTATCAGGACATCAGTGTGTATACAGTGTGTGTGTGAGTGCAAAGACAGCGTATAAGTGTGTGCAGGTGAAAACAAAAGCGAAACCAAATGGCCAGGCGGCCAGCCAGCTAGTCAGTCAGGCTTCTGGAGGAGGAAACATACAGGCAACAAGGAACACAAGGTCAGTCACATCACATTCCTTTCAGACCTTTCACATTTAAACCCATTTGGACCATTATATGGACCATGAGTTTGTTTGTTTGTTTGCAGCCTCTGTGAACCAGCATTGTGCACTTTAAATCAAACAGTCAATATGTGGCGTAAGTACAGATTTTTGAGGGGGTTAAACAAAAAAAAAAATTGAACTAAGCTCCCCCTGGAAACACACATTGTTTAGAGACCGAAAAGCAAACTAAAATTATTATAACTATCAGGATTGTTTTTAGTGTCAGGATGGAAATCACTTGCAGCCAACGACATCGACCATGGACATTACTAAATATTGTTTCCTTCCTTGATCTGCTAGTCCTTTACTGCAGCAGTTCAGCTGCTGCTTTTTTGTGTGTCTCTCTGTGTTCAGTTTTGTAGTTAATAACTGAAAAGTTTCCTCTGTTACGTCAAGTTCAGGTGACTGAATGATCTATTGAAGAATATCCATTTTTCTTCCTTGAATAAACTGTAGCGATGCCTCTTTGGACTTCAAAATTGAACAACTGCTCAATACAAGTCCAAAAGTTGGAATCAGCTCCAGATCTTCCATCTGCTTAGTTTTTCAGGAATTAACAAATAAGGAAACACACCCTGTGCATTATATGTATGCCTCTAAAAATGGCTCTGATGCACAGGGGGCAAATTACAAAATCATGCTGGTGTCAAAATATTTACAAACTGTAAATATGTCTGTTTACAGTCTGACTGTAGGTCCTTAAATCCAAATTAATGAATGCTCATTCCAAAAAGTTTTTATAAGTCTAGTGTACCAATGAAGCTTCACGACAAGAAAATGACACAGCCACCATAACCTTTGTAATGCACTTTAGATTTTGAAGATGTAACATACTCAGTGTAAGCTTGCCCAATTATTGACAAGTGAAATAAATGTTTTGAAATGTCTTGAAACAAAACAGCAACAGAGCAATTTTTAATAAAGGCTGCGTTACTGTGGATGCAACCATTCCAATGCAACCACATGGGCTTCTTGTTGCATATTACTCTGCTGTAAAACGTTTGTTTGTAGAAAGGCTCTTGATATAATAGAGGCTTAAATAAAATATATCCAAATACCAGCCATTTTATGAACTGCATCTAATCAGAAATGGGAAATGAATGAGGTGGCTCAGGCCTGGTTTTAGGGGGTTTTCTGGCGTTTCCAGTATGCTAAAACTGGAAACTTTCTTATTGTTAGTTTTTCTCCTCATATCCTGAAAGACTAATGAAAAGACAGGAAAGGATCAATCCCTTTCTATATGCCAAAACATTCATCAACAGAAATGTCAGTTACCAAATACATCCTATGTACAGTATGGGAAATGATGACTCATGATATGAATGATGGAAAGTCGTTCCCAGAATCTTAC
>NW_005187508.1:1974968-1975961 GCF_000239375.1 Pundamilia nyererei
AAAAAAAAGCTTTATTGAACAGCTACTTTTTACAAACAAGACATCACTAAACTGTTTCCAGTTAGTGACAGCAGCACAAATCCACCAAAAATATCAGCAATGACAAGCAACAGAAGACAAGAACACATGGTGGGAAAGCTTATAAAGAGCCAGAACAGAAATGTACTTCTGAATAATTTTTTTTTGTTTTAATGTGGAGAGAGTTGGTCTATGTTGTCATGGATACGACTTGACAGATGGGTCTCCAAAATTTCCCCAAACAAGTTCCTTTTCAGTAAGTTGTAAGCCATGGGCAAAAGTTGCTTGATAACCTTGTGGAAGTACTGTAAGAGAGAGAGAGAGAGAAAATCAAAGAGAAATGATTTATATCCCCAAAAACCCAGTCCTTAAAAAGTTTTGAAAATTCAGTTCTTTGTATGGACCAAAGCATTAGTTCCCAACTTATGTTTATTCTATTTAACTTAAATGTATGTGCAACATTAAAACACTAATAGTTCTAGTATAGCCACTAAAAGTTTGATGTCCCCTGTTTTTGATTTGTTGTGTTTTGTTTTAAATATGTCAAAGAATTAAAACTATCCCATTTTAAATAAGAAATAAGTCGAAAAGAAAAGTTCTTTTTATTTCATAAGTCATCTCAGAAATCACATCAAATCCAAGAAAGATGATTGCTGAAGAAGCAGTGACTTAGTATACTCACATGAGATCCATAACAGAAGAGGTCTATTCCCAGTTCATAACCCATGCCATAATCGCACTCATCATTAGCAAACTGAACAAATGTTATCATTTCCTGGATCGGTCCAAAAGCTTTGACGCGTTCTTCATCAGTCCGTGCTTCAACAATGGCTTTACAAATTTTCTTGAGACCAGCTGGGACACAAGGGAAAAAACAAATTTGTTAAGGAGCGGAGACAAAAAAATAAATAAAAATCTCTGCAATCTCCAAAAGTTGATTCTGTTCATCTGGAGGTAGTGTTTTCAGTGGGAGAA
>NW_005187508.1:1979379-1981883 GCF_000239375.1 Pundamilia nyererei
GCTTAAGGGTACATCTTTCGCCATCTTACAATGCTGTGATTGCAGCCATTCCCCAACTCTCTGTGAATGGTACTCATGGCCATTGATCAGTGATCTTTGATCAGTGGTTGTTGATCAATGGTCATGAGAATTTGCATAATCAAGCTGAAGGAACTGACCTCCCAGTCCATTTTTCCTTCAGTGGGCTGGTTTCAGTCATTATGCAAATGTACTAGTTACAGTATAAGATTGGGGAAACTTGCAGTCAGTTGAGACTGAAGAAGTCACTTGCATGAGTGACGAAACGTTTCTCCCACTGAAAACGCTACATCCACATGAACAGAATCAACTTTTGGAGATTTACTTACCTGGATGATTGAGAATGCATCAAGACATCTCTGCAATCTATATAACCAGCTTATTTCACAGAAGCTAAATTCCTTTATCAAAATTTGTTTACCTCACCAATGAATAAACAAAAGACAAATGGAAAAAACTGGTGTTAAAACAACTTTAAATTTGTAAACTCACCATCTGTTTCTGGAAGTTCCCTGTATCCAACATCATTCTTGTCTACAGGTACAACAATGCCCGCGCCGTGGAATGTCTTTGTTACGACCTATAGTGTGTAAAAAGTTTTCAAGCATCAACTTTAAGAACACATTTTTTTTTTCATATCTATACATTTAATGCTTTTCAAGCAGCATCACTGTCTTGTAAATGTGGAACAGTCAGAGCTACCAGAACTTTTTCTGTAAATGAAATTGGACTTGATCTTTTATTAAGATGTCTCGGGGATTAAATGTGTACATCAATGTCTTTAAAGAAGAAAGTGGAGTTTCACTCATCCGGTCCACTTAAGATCAAAGTGAGCTATATGCGACCCTAAATGCAAAATGAGTTTGACATCCCTGATTTAATGGGTATTACAAGAGAGGTCTTGGTAATTTGTTTTGTTGGCGTGTCCATTTTACCTTCTTGTCTCTCTGCTTCATGTCTTTGGTCTTCTGCTCCAGAGAAAAGCCCAGAGTCTGTGCTTTGCCTCTCAGCTTTGCCTCCAAGGTTTCCAACGCCTCATCCCCAGTTTTCTTACTGCCCCTCTCTTTCCTCTTCCTCAGCAGATACAGGCTGATGGAAGTAAGAACAGCAAATTACAAGACAAAAAGAAGTGATGACAGAAAATTTCATGCAGTAATGTACCTCCACTCTCACACATGAAATAAAAGGAGGAAGGACAAGAGGGCATATTATGAAAAGTTAAGGATCACCAAATTTGACTGTTTATTTCTGTAAGCAGCAAGTTATTGATGGAATTTTAAGTGGCCAACAAACAAATAAACCACAACATTAAAGCCACCACTTTAATACTCTACAATTTCCCCTTGTGCTGAGACCACACCTCAGTGGGTCAGAGCTGTTGAGGGGTGGACTCAACACAAGACCTCAGAAGGCGTTTTGTGGTATCAAGCATCAACAGATTAGCACGACTTCCTTTAAGTCTCCATGCACTCGAGTTTTTTCCCAACACATTCAGATGCTCAATCAGGCAGACACAGAAACTCAGCAAGTCAACTTAAAACCTTGAAGCTTTTTTCATATTCCTCAAAACATTCCTGAACAGTTTTTGCAGTTAAATGTGGTGCATTATTCTACTATTGTTCCCATGAAAGTTTATTTGTGGTCTGAAGGTTTAGGTGGGTGATATGCATCAAAATAACAACATCCACATAAATACACTTTTAGTAATGTAAGAGTTCAGCAAAGGTACCCTGACTGATCTACAGCTACAAAGCCCCAAACACAACAGGATGCAACGCACTGATGATTCTTTCAACTTTCTAATAGTGCTGGATGATAAAACGATTACAATATTATTTCGAGAAAAATTTTTTTTAAGACCATGATAATAAATGTAGGCTTTACAATTTGATCAGACAGACAATACATAAAGCCTATCAGACAGTATTGTAGGGTTGGCATAACGCCACAGCAGTCAATCATAGTCAACATGTTGCCCATTCCCTCAGAAGACGAAAAAAATAATGTAAACATTACTTGCAAGGACTTGTGAAAAACATGTCAGGCAACTAAGATGTCCTTGTGAGCAGTAAATAAAGACGACGATTGTACCGCATTTTGATCCGGGACGTAATCTGCATGAAAACAAGCGCTCACTTTTCCTGCTCAACAAATGACAAGGGCGGAGCCTTATACCACGTGATACAGAAGCTGGCTGCTAAAATTAGCAGGGAAAAAACAACAGAGAGCACATGAGAAAGTGACAGGAGAAAATCCGTCCCGGTCAACCACCCAAACATCAATAACGGGAACCTTATACAGCGCTTCACGTCGAACTCCCGCAGGCACAAAGAAATTACGGAGGCTATTACTTATCACCTGACCAAAGATATGGCTCCCATCAACACTGTGCAAAACGAGGGATTTAGGAAAATGATCAACACCCTAGACAAACGCGACACAGTGCCGTCCCGCAACTATTTTTCTATTGTTGCACTACCTGCTCT
>NW_005187508.1:1983330-1999468 GCF_000239375.1 Pundamilia nyererei
CAGCATTTGTCCCCCTTCAGATCACTTTTAGAACCTGTTAAACAGTACATACCTAAACACTACATTTAAAAAAACAAAACAGTTTATTGTGAAATGTGATGTGGGAAATAAAATCACCACTATCAGTGGTCACTAATGCACAAGGACTTTTTTGTTCTTGTGCCAAGAATTTGTTTCTTAAGCTGGAAGTTGGATTATAGTGATATATAGTTGGATATATAGTTATAAAGTGATATATGGTGAGTTTGTGGTGGTTAACACTCACTGGACTGCAGCAAACACGTTGTCCCCCATCTGTGTTATAGTACAGCCCTTCTTGGCTTCATTTTCCCCAACAAACGAAGGGAGGGAGTCTGGAGTATCTCTGGCGGAACAATGAAATTCAGTAAAACAAAGCAACAACAAAATCAGAACCACTTGTGCTCATGTACATATTGTTATCACTATTTTCATATTATTACACACGATGCTCTCTGTCTTCTGGGTAGAGCAAATGTTGGAAGCAGCCTTTGGTGGAAGCTACAAGATTCTAATAAAAGCCGATAGTCACACACTTCATATGATAGAACATATGTTCTATACCTGTAGTAACCAATGTGATGCTGGCTGTTTTCACACCCTGCGAGTATGGTCTGAAACTCTGGTGGGTCATAAAAATATCGCCAGTGAAGGTGGAAGTTCGGCTGGGAATTCTTGGAGTTTTTGTGAGCTCCTGCCAAAATATCAAATGGTCCAACTAGCTGCAATCCCAGCGAGTCTTTCAGAGCACCTACAGAGAGTGACAATATATTGATACAGAAACGAGCTGACACAGAAGCATTACTTAAGTGCAAATTATTGATGAAATATTTTACTAAATAGACACACTGTTTTGTAGCACATATCTTATACACCACATAAGTATCTGAGATGGAGATTTTTCACTTAATGATAAAATGAATCATCTGCACTGCTCAAAAAAACAAAAACAAAAAAATCTTGATAAATGAAATAAACTTAAATCTGAGAACAAAACAACACTCAGTGGAAACAAATCATCCACTGTTTTAGGGCTGGATTCAAAAATAACAAAAAAAATCAAAGATAAAATTGTTCAGGTGTTCAGTATATTTGACATTTTATAAATGAAATGATCATTGACTGTCAGCTGCTGTACTCTACTGCAGTGTGTACACTACCACTCACCGCAGCACCTTCAAGAACATCTGCTTTTAGCTAGCTGTTACACTGGCCTTTAAAGCACTGTACAGTACTACAGTACTACAGTATTACAGACGCGATGCTTCTGTCTTCTACTGTGTCATCTGTTTCACACCTGTATTACAGCTCCTAAGTTCATTACAACGATTGAGCATCTAATAGCTAAAAAACAGGTTCTGAATTTCATGTTTAAGTATAATAGGAGATCTGTTCATTTTGAAGTCCTTAACCACCGACTGTCACGTGGAATTTTTTTTTGCTTTGAATTACCTCGTCTTTAATGTTCTATTAGACTGAAATACTAAGCAGTATTAAATTCAGCGGTTCCACCCTATGAAGTCTAGTACCACATCATCATACCACAGGGGTTGTCAGTGCAAAGCTCGCTGCAGAATTCCCAGAAGTGGTACAGATCTTCTGGCATTTGAAAACTGTACAACTGCATCAGCTCATCACGTTGCTCCGATTTCACTCCCGATGGCAGCACATCATTGGATTCTTCACTTCGAGCTTTCTTCACCTCTCCATTATTTGTGCCTTTTTCCTAAAGACATGAAAAGCAGGGGAACTCCTCAGCAATACTGCATAGTAAGTTGCCTATTTATGTATTATATCAAGCTCCAAATATCTCATTTTGATTCAGCAGGTTGACAGTAAAACATATCGTGGATACATTGAACCAACCACTATATTATTATAAAAAGAAGCCCCCCTCCAAAAAAAAAAAAAAAATCGATAAAGGTTATTCAAAACACTTCTATAATAATCATTGAGCATCATGGTCTCCACAGAAGTAGGTCAATATTTACTGCGTGAGAAATAATGCATCGACCTCGCATCAGCACTAGTGTACAATAAGTACAGCTGTGTCCACTGCCTTGGACTCTGTACCCTGCAGTGGCGTGTACAATACGAGTAGGGATCGAAATCTTTTCCAATAGTTGCTCGCAACCTTAGCAAAACGATTTTATGGGGCCATTTATTGGTGTTTAATAGATAAAGGTACCAATCAATGAAGACACCCACAGTGCGCTTGCTGATGCCACACTACACAATCAGTGAATGGGAACGAAGCACGGATATTTCCTAGCTAGCATAAAGGTCCAGTTATGGTGCAGTGCTTTCCATTTAATCAAAGCCCAAGACCCCATTCAGGTATGTGCTGTTAGCATCGCTGAACAAGCTGCTTTGTGGGACCAGCCTGCAGAGCTGCTGCCATGTTGTCCACTGCTGCTCGGTCAGGCTGCTAAACACTTCTTCACACCGACTTTAACGGCAGCTGCTCTGCTGCGCACAGAGCACGGCGTCTCGTTTGGTAAGGCTGCTGTTTTAAACGCATATTCCTGCACCAAACAAAGCGTATTTACCTGAACGGCTTTGTGTTTTCTTTTTGCGCGCCCTGTCATTTTATTCCTCTTTTTCTCCGTTGAAGTCTTCTTCTGCCAGTCAGCGTCGAGCCGTCGGCAGCAACAGCGCCCTGTTTAAGAGCACCAGTGCCACCCACAGGCCTGGAATGCAAACGTCCATTCCCCTAAATAATCCAGGTAACAATAACAACAACGCTAATACTACTACTACTACTACTACTACTACTACTACTACTACTACTAATAATAATAAATTGGCTTACTATACACTCATCTGCCCCTTTTGCCTCTACAGTTCAGCTAAATAACTACTTACTATTAACAAGGTTATGCAAATCATATAGAAGGTACGTGACAATACTTTGAACATTTTAGGCTGGATAATTATTTAAAATGCATGCTGTATATGTGTGGTGAACAATATCTTTATTGCTCAGTTTCAGATGGTGGAAATAACATTAGTTGTTATCAGTTCTGCTAAATTTCAAGATAACCTTGTAAGTCAGAGCCAATAAAGGGGAACAATTAATAGAATTAGCACAGGGTCAAAGTGCTCCAAAGAGCCATTATGGAAAGAAAGTCAAATCAGATAAAAAAAAAATGTAGATGTCAGTAATCTAATAAAATAAATAGTTGGATACAAGTTCACAAAATTGATTATGTTATAGATCACTGTACTAATTTGATGGTATGTGGAAAGGAAGCAGTACATTTAAAATACTTATGCATTTGAAAATCTGGATACAGGTCTTACGAAACTCAGTGTAGCACAGATAAAAATACAAATACAGATATGGTGTGCAAATAATCAAAGTCATTTTTCAGACTTTCAAAGCTTCACTGCTAAATAAACAGATTAATGTAGGCTCAGTGTGAAGGCAGAGCAGTCCATCCCCTAACCTAACACTCCATACAGAGAGAACATAAATGTGAATGTAGCTTTTAATGTAAAGTACTTTGAGAAGCTATTTAGTACATCTTTACATACAGTAAATGCATTTAATTTGCTATTATATATGTGGCACAATAAGTTGTTTGCAATACAAGTGCAGGAATAATCATAACCGTGAGGGCCACTGCATAACATATTAACCAGTTTGCTCATCAAAGTTCTGATGTGTGAGCAATAGGTCAGTCTTCACTTAGAAGAATGAAGATAGAACATATGGGCAAGCCTCCTTTTAGCCTCTGAAGCCACGTGTCTTCATCTTCTCTCCAGTCCGCTGTTCATTGGTCTGTCTGTGTCTCTCCCTTAAAGTCTTCATGCAGTGATGGGTCTGTACTAATGTTTTCATTGTTTTCTTTTTCTTGTTCATCAGCAAGTTGCAGCCAGTTTTCTCTGTTCTTCTTACACCCATTTAGCAAAGGAGAGCAGGAGTCAAACAGTCTCGATACAGTCTGAGGAAGGCAAAGACAGAGATGGGATTGTTGATAGAACAGTGGAAATTACAACTGATCTTAAGGGAACAAGATGGCAACAAGGTGAATTCTGTGATGAAATATATAAGGACGCATGCATGCAAGTAGAATATACAGTTATCTACACATTGCTTACACAATACCAATAGTAATAACACACCTTGTAGAGTGGATAGCAGACCTCATCAATGTATTCAACTTGCATATACGGCAGTCGAGTGCTGTTTTCTCTGTTCATTATGTCCTAGTGAAAAGTAAGCATAAAGTGGCTGTTAAAAAGCACTTATAGCACTTACAGAAGATCAGATAGAATTGTAAAAGTATGCAGTACTTGAATATGAACATTTATATATGAAGATTAATTCAACCCCAAACACTGCAAGCTACATTAAATTTACTTCACTCTGAATGGGGAAAAATGCATCAGAAATACACAACAGGCTTTATAAAGCTTTATGTATTCAAAGATATTGTTATTTTTGTTATAGTGTAGACAGAGTAACAGTAACATTTTATGAAAACCCTTTTTTGAATCTGTGTAAACAAAATAAGAAAATTTTTTAAACCACAGTAACAAAAATGTGAAGATATTCTGAGACATACCAGTGTTTGTGGTTATGTATTTTTTCAAAGAACAGTCTTTGGCACCGTGATACTGTTATACGACAGGGTAGATGCAATTGTAGCGCAACAAGAAATAGGACAACAGCATGCCTTTTAAACTTAAAAACATTTATCATGAGACTAAAACAAGATATTCACAAATGATTGGATTCTTGTTTGATTCCAATCATGAAAAAATAATATTGATTTAAATTCCTTTTTATGTGCGCACACTTTTTTATCCGGATCTGAGTTCCACTCAACATTTTCAGAATCCTTGGCACACTACAAATCCTGCAAGCTCCACTTACAATGGGTTTGATTTTGAACTCTTCCCTCTCTTTGTCCCCCTGTGCAAAGAACTCCATGGCAACCAAACTGGCAATCTGTTAGGCGGAAGAGTGAGGTTAAGGTTGCAGTGAAAAAGGATTGAGAGATGAAGCATGAAGTGTTTTATTTTTCATTCAGAGCTACTTTGTGAGACCTACTCTTTTTTGTTCAGGCCAAGGCTTTGTGATAGCAGAGAGGTCACTGGCTGTCATCAGCATTGACCTGTGGGGTAAAGTAATAGCTTACAACACAGCGCATTCTCTTGGTTTACCGAGCACAACAATATGCCTCTGATTCTAATTTATGTGATTCTCACCTGAGCAAGTCTCTTTGTTTCTCACTTTTCCAGCTCACTCCGCTTTTGTTAGCAAGAGAAAAGAACTCCTTTCTTCTTCTGAAAAAAAAAATTAAAAACAGCCAGAAGAAACATGGGTTAAAATAAGACTGACTTAATGTGTAATCTACGTCTTCTATGACATTCTTAATGTTTCAGACGTACTCCATGTAGACGGTCAGGTCTGTGGCAAGGATTGCCCTTTTGATTAAGTGTAATAGAGCTTTGTGCTCTTCAGCAGACAGACCGCTAAGAATCTGACTGCCCTGGAAGATGAGAGAGAGAAAGAAAGTAAATTAAATTGAAGACTACAAGTTCACACACAGAGATCAAAATAATCTAATTATTTCACAAGTGGAATGATTGCAGAATAATAGATATAGTATATGAGCTTCATTTGAACGTCCTGTTGTGTGCATGCAAACATAACTTATAAGTTAAAAAAAAGATGTCTTGCATCTTACAGTGTTGTTTAGGATGAAGACACACAGGTTGTAGTGGTGGTTCTCAAGAGAGGAGTGTCCATATAACTGAGCTAAAGGCTGATGAGTCCTGAGAGAAAAAAGAAAGAAAGAATCAGGACTGAATATAAGTAGGCAGTGACTAATAAGTGTTATAGATAGTACAAATCAAAATAAATACAAATAATTATGGTCTAGATAATTTAGAGTAAAAATAAGTAATGGAGTAAATGTGAGAGATGAAGAAGTAACATTTACCTTTCTATGAAGGAATTATTAACTCCTCTGTGATCAACATCATGATTCAGAGTGGCTATCATCAACGCTAAGATCTCCAGACGAGAAAAAATGGTCTAACATATGAACAGAAAGAAACAGGTTGTAATAATGAAGAAAATTATTTTTCTGCATTTTATAATTGAACGCTTTATAGGAAAAAAATAATAAGTGAGAAAATAATCATCTGCACATGTATATATTGCACATGTGCTACACAAAATAAAAGAAAGTTTGTATCAATAGGTGGCTCATGTGCTGTCAAAAGTCGATAATAAAAGTTTCTAACAGATAAGATGATAAAGGACCAACCCCAATTGGAGCTGAAGTCTATGGATCCCTACACACGAGTATATGTAAGGATAAAAAACAGGAAGCAGGAATTTATGGATAGTTGATGATGCAAAATCTCTAAATCATTTTTAATTTTTTTTTGTATTTTAATTGTATTTAAATAATCTCTAATCTAAAAGAATTAAGTGATAAGACAGTAAAATGTTAGATAGCAATGTCATTTTCTATCTGAACAAATACTGAAAAAAAAGTGTAACTGTAATTCTACTATTCAATGTTTGATGTAAAAGAAATGAAGTACGACAAATGATACTTCCATTTTAGTGTTACTAATACCAGTCAGTGTCTTCTTTGAATATCCCACATAATTAAGCTCCAGACTATAACAGATACAAATATGCATAACAGATACAGCTTGGTCCTGGTACAGAGACCCCCAGGGTGGCCATACACCTGGATCTCCAAAAAGCTTAGAACACTGGTGAGTGAATGGCAGAAGTCACTTGAGTTGAGGCGTAGGCATGTGTCTGATTGTTACAGACAGCAGTTAAGAGGTTTTGGCAAGATCTAAAATTAATCCTCTTCCAAACAGTTAAGAGCGCTGAGTATGGAAGGACAACCCTGGCAGTCCTCAACTGACTCCTCCCAAAACTTCTGAGCTACAGGACAGATGAAACTCCGGCGGCATTATGCAAATGTCACAGTGTGACTGTCACATGGACACATAGAATTGATTGTAAATAAAATTATAATAATAGCAACTACAGACCCACTCTGCTTTTACCACAAACTAACCTGGAGTTGGTCTGTTGCCATGAGCATTGCAAACATGCTTTGAGCAGTGCTCACTGCATGGTGCCAGTTGTGGTAGGGCACGTTGTTCCTGTAGCCACGTTTCACAGTCAAAACCCACTGGCAAAGACTCTGGAAGGATGAGATATGTAAAATTGATAAATAATAGAAATTGAGAATATTTAAGGTATTAGGTGATTCTATTGTGCTTTTCTAGTTTTTCAGTAGTGAAATTCCTGTAACTCAAAGAGACATATTGAACTACATATTGTCAAATGTAAGAGCTAATAAGATAACACTAAAATATCCATTATGAACTCATATTCTCCTCTATCAAAGGTCCTTCTCCCACGAACGTGATTCCTGTTTTGGTGCCTTAGATAAGATGGAGTTAATGAAATGAAAAAAAGACCAATGCCAGTGAAACAAGCTTGAACCACCACAGAACCCCAGGGTTTCACAGTCCTTAACATCAGTAGCTACACAACAGGATTTTACCAAGAAATTCACAGATAACTTGCAGATGCAGCTTGCAGATTTTGACAGAGAAGCTTTTCTTCTTACCAAAATCTCTTTACCCCAACTTTTAAAATGGAACATTGTGAAATGCTTAGTTATTAAACTTTGAATTTTGTGCTTGTTCAAAAGGCACAAAGGCCAAACTGGCTTCACACTAACACTGACACAAGCACTATCCTGTATCCTGATTGGAAAAAAGATGTAAAAGAAGCATGATGTGTATGAAAAAGGATTTTTGAATTCATAAATACTTATGAAACAAGCCTATTAATGTCATTTTGTTCTAAAACAAACAAACAAACAAACAAACAAACAAACAAACAAACAAACAAACAAACAAACAAACAAACAAACAAACAAACAAACAAAAATTAACTGTTTCCTCATTTATATGATAAAGAAAATGACGCTACTAATATTAATAGAAGCTGAGCTACCTTGTAGTCTATGTTAAAATCCTGCACCAAATTGAGATCCAGGAACATGCGAATCGTGGATTGTGTTGTCGTGTCTTCTGGCACGCCGAAACCAGAGAAATGGAAGTCTAGAATATTCAGCAATTCAGCAGAAGGAATGGTGGCCTCCTAAAAACACAACCAATAAAAGAAATTGAAATGTACTCTTCAGGACGTTCAAGCACGAACACATACAAACAAAATAGAACTTGAGCTCTTTTCCTCAGTTTACCTAGGTGTGTAAACACAGAAAACCCATCTAGCTTTAACATGGGTGAGGAGGTTACCTTAACCTTTGCACTCACATTCAGTGATAGCAGCTGATCAAGAGCTTTAAGTTGTTAGGGCATTAGTTCTACAATAGCATTAAAGCCTGTAAATCTGGCCTCTTGGAACAAAGCAAGGGTTGATTGCTTGACTACTGCCATAGTGATTAAAAAAATAGGAAGAGTGGAGAAGGAAGGCATTTAACAGAAAGAACAAGGTATATGAAAGAAAAGCGAACAAATGTGTGCGCTATTTACTTTAAATCACTATTTACATGCACGATGCCACGCTGTAACAGGGATAAACTGGATAAAAAGAGAAAGGCTGATTTCTTCCAAAGAAAGACTCACCTGCAATGCCTGGATTTCCTGCTCTGCTGCAGTGATGTGGTAGGCAAGGACCTGCACAATTACAATAAACAAAGAAAACTCAGAAACAAAACTTTAAGATTTGTTAATGTATGAATTATTTTTCTGACTCTTCTCTAACTTACTAATTGGGCGAGATAGTGTTCTCACCTCCTGTGTGACCTCTATACTGGCCCTCCGCTCCTCAGTGATCTGGACTGCCTGAGCATACTGTAGAGCCAGGCCACAATACACTGCCAGGTCTTCCAGAAGGCGCTCGTCATATCGGTTAAAGACTTCCATTTCATCTGAGTCTCTGCTTTGTTTGTTCATCAGCTGGCACACAGCTAAATGACATTAAAAGACAGATGGTTGTGTAGCTTGAGCACAAAGTTCTTCAAATTATGTTTTTGTTTTTAACACATAGTCTAGTTGCTTTCTGTGGTAAAGCTGAGATGGGCAACTTGTTTTTGGAATCACTGGGAAAAAAATCACAATAATAATCTCAGCATCTAAATATTCAAGTGGCTAGAAAAGATAACTGGATTAAAAACTGAAACAATTTTATAAAATGTCCAGATCTGGTCTTCTCAGAGCAGATCACAGTAAGTAGTATAAAGACTGAAAAGGTCTAAACAGTAAGTAAGGATTTCTAGCTGTGAAAGGTCACTGCAAATCATCTGTGAAACCTATTATTTTATATTATTTGATACTATTTTATTTTCTATTTTAATAAGCGAGCTTTGTATGCTGTGCTTCATTTGTGCTTGTCTGGTAACAGAGGTGTGAAAGATGTATTTTCAAATTCTATCCTGTTTACAATGTTTACTGCCATTCAAGAAAAGAACTTACCGATAACATTTTCAGATCTCTCATTTCTAACTGGGCAGCAGATGAGACTCCTTTTCAGTTCATCAGAACTCTTCGACATATTAAGTGTTTCCATAGAACTCAGGGTTCGAAGGGCATATGACGGATCTATATTCCTGAGGTTGTGCTCCCTGAAAAATTATACTTTCAAATTACAAAACCCCCCAAATATCCCATATTTGTTTTAAAAGTAAACCACACTCGAGGACTTGCAAAGTCTCCGGACAATACCTTCTGTAGATCTGGCAGGTTGATCCGAGCTCCTCACATTCCAAATGTATAACTCTTGAGAATAAAGTCTGTAATCAAAAGACAAAAATGAAAAACAAAACAAAACAAAACAAAAAAAATGAAAACATTGTGTATGGCTAAAAATATTGTACTATATTCTGAACAGACAAAGTAATGGAAAACAAGGAAATTGAGCAGGATGTCAAGATAATGTACCTTTTCTTCAGTGTCTGAAGTTTGCTCACTGGGGATAAAGATGGTGCAGTATTGAGCGTGTGTAAAGGGCATGATGGTGGCAGCCATCTTACTCAGCATAACTTCAAGGGAATGGTGCTCCTTTGATAGTACTTGTGCCATCTCTATCAAAGCCTGGACCACACACACATATGCATGAAGATATTACTTGGATATACATGTTACAAGGCATAAAACGATTTTAAACTGTTCTCTGGCTTTACCTTACTGCGTTTAGCCTCTTGTCTCGCACCTTCATACAGCTGGACATTATCCAGGACAGTCCCCAACACATCCATATGATTTGACAACACCTTAAAACAAAATCAAACGCGTATTTATGGGTGGTAAGCATTAAGACAAGGCAAATATCTGACATTATAAATAATATATAATAGAAAAAAATCTCCATACTAAAGTCCAATCCCTCACCTTTTCATCAACGTTTGTGAAAACAGAACGTGATCCATCGCAACTATTTCTTTTGTTGATCATTAGCAGGACACCTAAAACCTGTTCAAAAAAAGAAAACGTTTTATTTACATCCAATCTATGTTTAAAATTCTGTTATGACAATGAACAATATGCCACTGAAAAATCCACAGGACATTTACATTAGTTAAAGGTATTTGCAACGGCACACATACCTCTCCCCTATGGTTGCTGATAGGAACACTCAGAACCGTCCTGATCTTTGATGTTTGATCATTGGCTAAGTTGAATCTGGGGTCCTGTTGGGACAAATAAGGAAAACATAAGTGCATGTAAGAGGATCACTTAATATTAATTACTTAACAGCAACATGTTTTAAACATATCCTATCCAACAGTCTTATGTATGTTAGATATTTGTGGCAACTGAGTAGCAACAGACTTTAATACCTAAACTAACTTTAATCTCTTCATAACCCTTTGTTGTTAAGCTATTGGGTCAGCGCTGTTCATCAGCTTTAGCCACATCTGACCAAAAATACCCACACTTCTCAGGATGCTTGGCATCTACCTAGTTATTAGGGACAACCCATGCACACCCACGCTGACTGGGTTTACCTGGTGTTCAACTCTTCCAGGCACACATTCCAAATCACCTTACTTGTGAGGGCAAGAAGAGCTGCTGTGACCACTACCTGTAAGCCTTTTAGACAGCTTTGGCATGAATCTACTTTTGTGGGGGTGTATGTGTGGGCATGTGCGAGGAAAGGACAGTAATCCAAGGTTTATCACTGGAAGCAGTCACTAAAAGGATTAAAAGAAACTGCGTCATCAGGGATTCCCTATCAGGCTTCTTCAAATAGCCATGTCATCATCTCAAAACAGACTTTCAGGAAATGGGTGACTCATTAAACATGCAGTCCTCATTTCTGATTTTTAATCCCTCGTCTGTGCCCTGGAACATGGGAGTTAAGCTTACATGTACAATCATGACATCAACATTTACCTCAGATGCATCTCTTAGATTTATTGGTGAAGCTGTAGCCATTACGCATCCCATGATCCCTTTTACCAGTTCTAGATGAGCTTGGCTGTATGGGTTTCCCTCATTCAAGTGCCCCAGTGATGTTAGGGCTATCACGTCTTCCAAGCTACTCCTTCCACCACAGTGTTTCCGTACAAGAGAGAGCGAACCACCCTCTGCTCCCAGTAGCTCCCCAACATGGATCACAGTCCCCTGGCAGAGCTCTGCTAAAGAACCCATACAGCTTAGGCCTTCTCCTAGGAGCCCCATCATCCAAGGGCAGCCGTCACCATGGCCACATGATGTGGGTGGAAAAAACTGTGGAGGGTGGGGTAAGCTAGATGAGCAGGGGCAAACGGGAGCTCGTGGTTGACAGGGAGAAAACTGAAAACGGGAACAACGAGGTAAGCAGAGAGAGCATGGTGAATGGCTTTCTTTATCATCTGGACCAAAGTGGTCCATCCATTCAGGGACACTGAGATTTGAAGCGAGGCGTCTGTCTGTCAAAGTTAAAACGTTCAGGTCTGAGCTTCTCAATGGGGAAGAATTTCTCCGATAAGGTGCCTTCATGAGCGCCTCGGAATGGTCAGAGCTCCTCCTTTGAAAACTTGACAGAAGTGGGGACATTTCTGTCTGTGGACAACTGACCCTGAAATCATACACAAATTACATGATTTATTTAAAAGCAAAACTAAAATAAAGTACTTAAAATTTGTATAAAAAGTATTAAACATATATGTGGAAACATAATTTTATCTAATGCAGCTTATATTTTCATTACTAATAAAGTGTTCACCTTTACAAGCGTTTTATTCAACAAAAGTTTGTTAAAAACGTTTTAATCGCACATTATAATTTTGAGGGATCTGAGTAATTTGAGTTTCAGCTAAAACTGTAGAGGTATAAAATGTAAACTCTTACGCTGAGGTTCTGCGTAAAAAGTAAGCCCTTGTGAAGTCGGAGTGGTCATCCAACCATGCGTCCTCTTGGTAGCTTGTCGTACCATCTCCAAACTTCCTGCTATGCAACCTGGACCTTGGACTCCACAGTGGGGAGAAGAACCAGCCCGTGCCTTGCACCATCGGCGAGTCGTTCACGATTCCCCTGCGCATCGACTCCGCGCCAGCGTCCGGAGATGCCCCAGGACTCACGCTGCCAGGCTCCATGGACTCTAGCGCTTCAGAGTGAAGGCAGGGCATCCCCTCGCTCAGGTAAATCGAGAAAAGATCGGGTAAACTCAGTTTTTACGCCCAGTGAGCTATCTAAGAGAAACACCTCGAACGCGAGGAGGCAGAAAGTAAGACAGACTAACGACTTGCCAGAGAGCAGAGCATAAAGAGCCCGTGAAAACGATTGCGTCAAGGTAATCCCTTGACCTTTATTTAGCCGATATCCACTAAAGGAACCTGATTAAATGGATTTGCTCTAACCCCCGGCTCGTACATGTTATGAACTCGTCATTTAAATTTAACACCTGTGTCCAAGTGTCCAAAAAAGTAAATATCTTAGAACTAGGAAAACCAACCTATTGTGATATTTATTTGTACAATAACAAAAAAGCACCAACATGTCCTCATTTAAATAGTAAATAATAGGTTAATCCTAATTATTTGGCTTGAAGTACAGAACGAGCAATAAAACCAAGTAAAAAGGACAAAATATGGTTTAATCATCATAAGTATACAACATATTATGTGTTATTCACTTACGTGATGTGGATAAACTATAAATGAACCTTTACGCTTTCTATAAAAAAAGCATGATAGGTGATCACATGATCAGCAAATATTTGAGCTTTGCAATTTAGACCTTTAGAATTAAAATAAATAACCAAGAACAACATGAACACAGTCAGATATCATTACAGATATATAGCATTAACTGGACATTAGAAGATTATTTCACACTGTGCTAATATGTTACAAAATAGTACTTTGCCCTCTTAAACAAGAAATACATTTGAGTAAAATGTAACTGAAATATATAAAATCAAAAGTTTCTTTTATTTAAATAATTAATGATGGAGCAAAATAGGCTTGGTGTAAACTGAATGCCAACTGTATACCAGTCAAGTACATTTCATTTAGCCAGATTCTGTTAAATACATTTATACGTGCAACATAAGTACAACATAACATAAATTGTACTCCTTGCAAAAAAAAGAAAAAGAAAAGAAAAGCCGAAGATCTTAAAAGCAAGGTGACCAGAACAATGTTTATTTAGTTTTTAGGGAATATCACACAGTGCTGTAATAAGAAAGGGCTTTTCAAACATTCTTTGACTGATATCTTGTTTATCCTTTTCTTATCATGTTTTATTTTCTGGAGACAAATAACTGAAATTGTAGCGACATACCATCAATTGGTGTGTGAGGTTTTAAAAGTTTCTTTTAAAGAATTTTTCTTTCATCTGTTTAAATTGCTCTGCAGTCCTCAATATTATTTTTACTTTGGACAGAAAACTGCATGCTGGTATGTGCCACTCAGTATTTAAGGGCTCCCTCTGCTGGTCTTGGGTACTTCTCATCACCTGCAGTGGGTGGATCCTCCAGTGACAGCTATACTGTGATTGGCTGCTCCAGTAGGAGGCTGCCATGACACATTGGATGCTGCACAGATCCACAGCATCAGCAGGCAACGGACCTCCATCCTCCTCGTTATCCCTCTCTCTTTCTCTTTTTTCTCCTCCTTTGCCTCTCCTCCTCTCACTACTACCCCTGCTCTCTCTTCTCTGTCCCTTCTCCTCCCACTTGGAAAGACACGCAGGCCTGTTTGAGTACACTGCAGCAGAGGTCCATTAACACAACAGCAGCAGGAATAGCAGCAGCAGCGACAGCAGCAGGCGGACTGGTAGGTGTGCTGAGGCCTGTCTCCCTCCTTATTGCAGCACAGGCAAGACATCGCATTCTCCTCTGATCACTGTCAAGGACTATCTTTTTGAGAAGTGTGCGTGCATGTGAGAGCAGGAATCTGGCAAGTAGTCAAAGAGGACTACCACACCCTGGGAACATTATTACCAGTGGTAGGGCTGAATGTAGCAGCTGATATTTTCATTCTCATGCTATGTTCATTATGTACTTATTTCTGAGCTTAAACACAAGGATTCATCTTTTGCTTTTCTCTGCTCTAGTTGTTTGTTGCTTTTCCTTCATTCTACAGCACTGTGATTTGATTCAGCACCCACTAGGCCTTGTTCGTCTACACACGTGTCTTTGCTAATGAATGCATTGAATGTCTAACTAAGGTCACATCATTTGCCATGCTGTGCGCACATATTGTCAGCCTACCTAATGACAGCCTTCGTCTTTCCTTTCCAAAGCTGTCTTCATCACCAGCCTCTCCATCCACCGTTCTCTCTTCTGTCCTCCTGCATCTTAATTTCCTCTCACTCCCATTCCTCTTTCCTAAAACCCTGTTCCTCCTTCCCCCGCCCCTTGCATTCCAGTCTCAATCTCTTCGACGTGCCTTTTCTTCTTCCTGCCGGCTGGTTTCCCAGGATGCCTTTTTCCAGGCCGCTCCGTTAGGCCCTACCAGCATGGGCGGAGACTGGGTGGGGAGAGACATTACGGATTGGACCCTTCCCCTCAGGACGGGCGCACTGGCGGGTCACCCTCCCTCAGCTTCAGATGGGCGAGGACGCTGAGAGCCCCAAAATCAACCACACCTTCCTGCGAGACTACGTCACTGAAGGTAGAGCGGACGATGTCTCGCTGCCATCTCTGTGGTGTCAGATAACATACTGGTATAATTGAACAGATTAATTTCAGCTTCCTGCATTGCACAGTAGAAGGAATGTATGATGACACTGCCTGACTCAGCAACAGACACTTTCATAATTTAAATTTTCCTTAGGCATCATAGACATAAATGGTTGATTTATGGTTTAGAGTAACTGAAATAATATGTGATTTTATTAATTTTTCTTTCATTGCCAGCCTTTTCTACATTGTTATGGTCACTTAATCATCTGTGCTTTTTTTGCCATGTCTGCCTAACGTTCTCGCTACTCTATCATTGCTGCGGTTTTCTTTTCTTCTTTCTATACTTTTGTTTAATTGCCTCCAATGTTCCTATCTTCCTTACAGCTGATGTCATCTCTACAGTGGAGTTTAACCAGACAGGGGACCTTCTGGCCACGGGGGACAAAGGTGGCCGGGTGGTCATCTTTCAGAGAGAGACTGAGGTTAGTTTACAATGCAAAACCACCACTTTCTGTACACATGCTTTTTTTAAAAAAATAGCTTCGTACACATACTGTAAATGCATGCTGAAAGCCGTGTTTTCCTCACTGTCTGCCCTGGGCAGCCGAAAGGTGAATCAGAGGAGGTGGGCGAGACAGGGGACTCTGGGGAGTACAATGTCTACAGCACGTTTCAGAGCCACGAGCCTGACTTTGACTACCTGAAGAGTGTGGAGATAGAAGAAAAAATTAACAAGATCAGATGGCTGCCACAGCAGAACGCAGCACATTTCCTCCTCTCCACCAATGGTGAGAAATCAGTGACTTCTCAGTCTCTATCAGAACATCATATTGATTGTTGGTTGTGGTAAAATGAAGTACAGGAAGTATACATGCATATAGGTTTTATCTATCTATCTATCTATCTATCTATCTATCTATCTATCTATCTATCTATCTATCTATCTATCTATCTATCTATCTATCTATCTATCTATCTATCTAT
>NW_005187508.1:1999488-2028302 GCF_000239375.1 Pundamilia nyererei
TATCTATCTATCTATCTATCTATCTATCTATCTATCTATCTATCTATCTATCTATCTATCTATCTATCTATCTATCTATCTATCTATCTATATATATATATATTGAGAGATAGTGAGAGAGAGAGATTTGTTATAAATAGCAGTTGTTTTTGCTTGATATGGCACAGGTATTGCTTACACACTTTGGTTTCAAACTACCTCCAATTTCCAAAATTATGGCAGCCTTGTGTCATCTTTTATTACCTACATAGAATTAAATAACATCAAGATAGTCTTTGGAGTCTCACCTACGGGTGCAATAATGGCACAGAAAAAAAAATCTAAATTTGGTGCATGAATTAAGTATTATGTTTTAAATTAGCTGCAAATGTGATTTTTGTTGTGCTTTGCAATTTTCAATGAATGTAATCATCGTCAAAGGAGCTTGCAAAGAAAAGCGTCTGGACTTCTTTAAGTTCTAGCAACTCAAAGAAGTCCAGACGCTTTTCTTTGCAAGCTCCTTTGACTACGATGACCTGGATGACTGAGAACCTTCACAGACGAATGTAATCATCATTTTCTGGCACGCAAATCCCGATGCCTGTCACAGATAAGACTATTAAACTGTGGAAGGTAAGCGAGAGAGACAAGAGACCAGAAGGATACAACCTGAAAGATGAGGAGGGACGGCTCAAGGACATCTCTACCATCACCTCTCTACAGGTACTCGGACACACACATACAACTGCACACTTTCATTTTGTTGGGTATGCCTGATACAAGTATTTATCAGGCTAACATTTAATCATCAAATCAAGTGTCTGTCTTTTTGCTCCTGTCCTTAAATGATCCATGGCTCTACTGTCCTCCAATTATGTCCTTTCTCATTGTTGTCTTTCTTTTTGCCCTATGATTTACTCCTCCTGTTCTTATCACCTCCTCCCTTCCGCCTTAAATCTTTTATCTCTCACCATTTAAGGTGCCAGTGCTGAAACCTACAGATCTAATGGTGGAGGTCCGTCCCAGAAGAGTATTCGCTAATGGACATACCTACCATGTCAACTCCATCTCAGTCAACAGCGATGGGGAAACCTACCTGTCTGCTGACGACCTCCGCATCAACATGTGGCACCTGGGCATCACAGACCGCAGTTTCAGTATCCTTACTGTCTTTTCTTTGTATTATAACACACTATTTTCAGTTTAACCAACCATGACCATTTGCTTTAAATAATTCTATAGCTCCTCTCAGACTTTTGTGTGGTGGAAACTCCTTCAATTTTACAGAGAATTCAGCGGTATGAATTAGATCACTGTTCATTGTTAAAGTATAACTGTATCCTTATGGTAATTGTAAAACAGCAATGAGAACAATATACCTAAACAGGTAAAGATTCCTGTCTACACCAAAAGGGAAAAAAAAAAAGAAAAAGTTTAATATACGTCAGTAAGCTTTTTTTGTGTTTGATTTTATGGTGAAGTGTCCATAAAGGATAAAATCCCATTTTAATTGTGTTAAGGTACACTGTAAAACAATTCATGCTAGTATGTTAGTGTGCATGATTTTAGTTATCAGTATTGATCATTATGTATGTAGTTTGCTTACTAAAGAAAAAGAAATTGAGCAGTGTTGGGAACGCATCCCATATGCTTCTAATCTGTGTTTGTATTTCATCCACTGTCATCTAAATTTATGCCTAAAATATCACGGAGCCAATTCCAGGTTATGTACAGTGATCATAACCAATCATCCAAATTCATCTTCTGATTTATACTTAACGTAAACAACGTGACTCTGATTGGATTTGTGTTTCCATTATAATGCTGTGTAGTCAGTGCAGGTGGTAGCATGTGGGACTGGCTGCATGTTGTGATTTCCCCATTCAAATGGAAGCTGACCTAGAAAATCATAGAGGCATCTATGGAAGACGAGTTTAAATAATTCACACAGCAGTACACTTTCTTCTGAGCCACACAGGACTACCACAAATAGAACAGAGAGGAACAGCCTGTGCATGCATATTGGGGATAGGATGGGGTGCAGTTTTTTTTTTTCCGGGATGTCTTTATGAATTTAGGTTGTGAACGTGTAGATCATCTGAAAATAAAAAGACTGCATGAATGAATATAAGTGATTTGTTTGCATGTCTGCTGCCTCAATTGACAAAATGTAAACATAGTCATGGAATTCGGTGTGGCTGTGGTAGAAACCCAGCTCGCCAGATTTATGTGGTGCTTAATGTCTGCGCTGTTTGTTCCTTGATGGCTCTGCTTCTCAGATATTGTAGACATCAAACCAGCAAACATGGAGGATCTGACGGAGGTGATAACAGCGGCAGAGTTCCACCCTCACCACTGCCACTTGTTCGTGTACAGCAGCAGCAAGGGAACGCTGCGCCTCTGTGACATGAGAGCCTCGGCTCTCTGCGACAAACATACCAAACGTGAGGAAACATTTTAAAGAGTTTACTGCAAGCTGTGCATGAGGAATCTTGCTCTCACGAAAGCAATGCAATTATATTTCTGTCTGATTAGTTTTTGAGGAGCCTGAGGATCCAGGGAACCGCTCCTTCTTCTCAGAGATTATTTCCTCTGTGTCGGATGTTAAGTTCAGCCATAGCGGACGTTACCTGCTGACCAGAGACTACCTCACCGCTAAGGTGTGGGATATCAATATGGATAAAGGCCCAGTGGAGACCTTTCAGGTAGAGGATTTTACCTGCACCTATTTGGAAATTGTATTCATTATTTGTCTGACATAAAATCTGTCTGAATCAAATTTGAAAATTTTGGGTGTTTGTTATGCTTTTCAAATTCAAATATATACATATATTTTTACATTCATACACAATTCATTCAGTTGATCAGCATAATTCAGCAGCATCAACTTGATCCCAAAGAAAATCTGGAAGCCTTTTCTCATTTTTACTGCCGGTGTATTATACATGAGAGCAAAGTACAAGAAAGAAGATTAAAATGCCAAAATGTGAGCGTCCTGAGCAGGATAATGCTACCTTCCCCAAAACTTAAGCTGACTGTTTGCATCATCCCCAGGTCCATGAATACCTGAGGAGTAAGCTGTGTTCCCTCTACGAAAACGACTGCATCTTTGACAAGTTTGAGTGTGTTTGGAACAGCTCAGACAGGTAAGAGGCAGTGGGGGGACAGACAAAGTACAGCTTAAGTAGATTTGGAAGCAAAAACAGACTGCTGTGTCAGTGTGTTACTGCTTACAGTGATTTCCTAAATGCCCGGCCTCCTGCTTTATCCGACGTTTAAATCAATCCCAGAGACAAGCTTTACAGACATCAAATCAATCCTCATGTATTCAGTTTGCTTTTTCCTCTTTTCCTCCCCCTCATTCTACCATGAACACCACTTGTCTCTTCCCGCTCTTTACTTCCTTTCGCCTCTCCTTTCCTCCATGATCCAGCGTGATTATGACAGGGGCGTACAACAGCTTCTTCCGGATGTTCGACAGGGAGACAGGCCGAGGCGTAACCCTGGAGGCCTGGCGAGAGAGCAGCAAGCCCCGGGCTGTACTGCGAACCCGCCGTGTGTACACTGGCGGTAAACGTCGCAGGGGCGATGTGGGCGTCGATAGCTTGGACTTCACCAAGAAAATCCTGCACATGGCTTGGCACCCATCTGAAAATATAATTGCCATAGCAGCCACCAACAATCTGTACATCTTCCAGGATCGTGTCAACCCAGAAACGCAGGCACAGTGACAAGAATGGAAATATGAACAGAAGCAGACACAGTACTTTTTATCAAAGTGTCACAGAAATGCAAAGAGTGACTGGAATATATTTGGATGTTCTATCGAGGGCATGGAGAGTGGCATGTTTGATGACATGCTTTGATGCAGAGTCTGTACATAATTGGAATAATCATAAAATAACAAGACTCTTTATTCAGTTCATTTTATTTAAAGGTGTTTAATCTAATCACCGAACTGAACTGATCTAGTACCCATCGGGACATTTGATTGATTGATTTATTTTTGGCTGCACTCTACTTCCACTTTTTGAAGATGTTTGTCTAACTGCCCCACTGTTGGGGCAGTCAATGAGGTGCAGGGACACCTCTCGATCTGCAGCGACTTAGTGCTGTTCCTCACACCGTGTTGCACTTCCCATTAATGTTCTGGTTACCTTTCACATAAAAATGGAAGCTATGTGCTAGCTAGCATTTGAGAGGTAATTTCTAAATGCTACAGAATATACCGATAGAATGGCTGGAAAACTTTACCAGGCATTTAATCCAAATCTAATTGTTTTCACTAGGGTGAGGTATCAGGAATGGTGTTATTGTATAGTTCACAACAGTCTCCTAAAAGTTTTTTCTTCTTTGTCGTGTGACAACAGCAATTCAGTCTCTCCTTCAGAGCAGTGCTCTGGGGGAACGCACGAATAACTGTCCCGTAATCTTTTCCCTGTTCACGTTGCAATAATAACACTAACAAAACACAGTGCAGCAGCATTCCTGCTTTAATACATGAGCTCTTCTTCTACAGGTAACAAAAAAATGTACACACTCTTTTTACTGTTTGCTGTAAATAGTCTGTGTTTTTTTTTAAAGGCGGTACCAATTTTCAGTTCCAGAGAGCTAAGAAAAAAAAGCATTTTGTCAAGGACACTCTAAATCGGTGTGAGATCTCATTTATAATAAGGTTTGTGGAATCACACTTTATCAGATATTTTCTCGTAGCAGTATATAGGTAGTTGTCGCTGGCTGTAGAGAGGACGGGGTAAAATTGTGCACAAAAAACACTAACTGTTTGGTTGTGTATATTAAGCCCTTATTGTGTTTTGATTGCTGTATCATGGTAATCTCATGTAAAAAAGAAAAAAAAAGAAAAAGAGGAAAGAAACAAATCCACATGCTTATATGAGAAAACATAGCAGTTGAAGGAGGCAGTGTGTGTATTGATGGGGGAATCTTGCAGTTTGGACAAACTTGAATTCTAAGCACATCGTTTATCGTTGAGACTCCCAAATTTAAATCAAAGTTGACTTTGTGTCCAGTGTGCTTGGAGGTTAGAGGTTATCATCAGTGCAATAGCTCATCACAGCAGTAATGTCATGTGAATTCATACTATCACAAGATCTTAATGTCATTACACCGTATACCTCACAGCGCCACATGCTACTCTGCGGTGCGACTCTGAAAGCCTGGGATGTACAGCAGTACAGTAAGGTGATGTCTGTGTTGGATCGCGTGAGACTTGTTTGTTTACAGTGAAGTACTTTATTTTCAAGTGACCTTGGCCCTGATGGGATTATTGTAAGTGGTTTAAATGTGTACTGTAGTGGGTGGGGTAACATAACCAGTGCAAAGGTAGAGAATATCAAGTCCCTTTGCACATTTTCAAAATCTGAAGAATCAACAGTGTAAAGAAATAACTGCTGTCACACCTGCTTCCTCCTCTCTCCCTCATGCCCGTTTGGTTTTCCAAGTTGCTGTTCACACACATCTGTGTTATCTGCCTGTAGCTAAGATGGTTTTCTTATGGGCATATATATTTTTTGTCTTCACTACCAGCCAGTGTTATCATGTGCAGGTACAGTTTTTCACTTATTGATTTAACATGTACGACACAGCAAAATCCATGATGACGACAACCCACAAGAAAACGGTTTTACATAGTGAAGGGCCTTGTGAAGCATTATGTAAGCTCCGAGGTTCATCCCTGCAGTGGCGAAATGTAGTTTAGAACAAGTCAGTTGTAATCGCATCATAACCACCAACACATACAACCAGTGAGACGATTTGTGTTCGGGAGCACAGCAGCAGCAGCATGTCGCCATTACTCAATGCTACTAGCGTGTATATCTATCATGCTTTAAAAATCTAACAGTACCAAAACATAACTCATATGAGGTGAATGAAAGGAATGTGCATTAATAAAATAACATAAAATCTAACAAAAATGTGTTGGATTTCATTTTAATGTCTGTCCTCATTTAATAGATTCTGCTTTTTGTCTCATCACCAAAAAAGAAATATATATAAAAAAATCTATTAATCTGAATAAAACCTTTCACAAGAGATTTTTCCCCCCCAATTCAAGCATTTTAATAGACACCCCATTTAACTCCACCAGTGGAAAAAAAAAGGCACTCACATTTACAGTGTCGAGGCTCAACGTCAGCAATTGTAATCCACACGAGCATTGAGGTTACAGATTGATAGTGTTTATGTGTAAAGCTTTTCATACACCACCACTGCATTACTGTACTGTGTAAACCAGATAGCTAGGAAAACCCCCATTTCAAAAATAAATTAATCATTCATTACTGTTATTTTAACTATCCGTCCATCCATCTTCTTCCACGTATCCAATTCAGGGCTGCTGGAGCTTATGGAGCTTAGGGTTGAGAGGTGGCGATACACTCT
The DNA here is from genome assembly GCF_000239375.1 of Pundamilia nyererei. Lineage (NCBI taxonomy): Eukaryota > Metazoa > Chordata > Actinopteri > Cichliformes > Cichlidae > Pundamilia > Pundamilia nyererei. The sequence goes on from NW_005187508.1 coordinate 2,005,870, forward strand.
GGGCACATCGCCAATCTTTCACAGGGCTTATTTTAATTATGTGTACAATATTTTCTTTAGTACCTCTTTCTTCAGTCAAATTCCAAACTGGCAAATTTAGAGATAAAAACTGTTTTTCTTTAAAGGTTCGGATTCTGTAAACAAAATGGTCTCTTAACTTGAACCAATATTGTGTTCAACTCAGTGAAACAACTCATTTTAAACATTCCTGGTAATTCTTAATTGTTATGGAATGAACATGGTGTGTCTTAAATTTGTCATTTGCATACATTTGAGAAATACCATAAAAGGAGGTCTAGTGTGTGTTAATGTGATAACGAAAGTTTTCACAGAACTGCACAAAGTTCAACCTTATTTGCGTCTGGTTATTGATCATCAGCAAGTGAGCACGTCTATAAAAGCAGAGGTTTTGGCAGTTTTCTGGGCTGGAGCATTCTCATGTGTGTTAACAAAATGCCACAATCTTCCAATGAGGGGGATGCCCCAGCAAATTCACTCCAAAGTCACACTGTGTAACTCTCAGATCACCTACAAGAACAACAAGCACTATGTCTTAGCCTCTATAGGCCTGAATATGTTAAAGTTCATGATAGTAAATTTATAAAAAGTACAACTTGGGTAGAAGGGGTTCCAGGAGAAAGGCTCTTCCTCTAAAAACAAGATGTCAACACAGTTTAAGTTTGCAGATCTGCATCTGGGCAAACCACAAGACTTCTGGAACGATGTCTTGATGAGAAACAGATCAGACCAAAGTGTAGATATCTGTGTATAATCCACAGCACCACATTTGATGCATTTTGATATGTGTAATACAAAAATCTGCAAGTTTACTGCAACCCCCCCTGGATGAAAGTTTTATGCTGGCTTTTCAAAATGACTGCATGTGCATCATAGCTTGAGAGACAGGAAAATCTGATGCTAAAAATAAAGTCAAGACCAGGAAGTTTAAAGACAACATCATAAAATATTGCCTAACAGAGGAAGCCAGAAATGCATATATATTATCACTAAATTTGTGTCATATGTTTCCATAAAAATATTTAAATATGCATTTGAAAATGCACAAATATAAACAGAATACAAATGCAAATATCTTAACCATACACTATATTTCTAGATACATTTCTAAATACAAAGGCAGATATAAAATCTACTCAGTCACTATTTTGTTTTCAACAAATGTGCAGTTTTCTAGGTATTCAAAGGAGAACAGCACCCAGCATTAACCTTCTTGCATACAGCTGGATACCATCAAATTACAGCAATCTTCCAGTTCTTTATAACTATATTATAACATATTATTATATATTAGGTTGTGTGTGTATACGTTTAACTCTAGCTAGACATAAAATGGATTTGAAAATAGAACAGATCATGAGTCTTGCCAAAGTTGGTGTCTGACGATTCTTGAACTGCTGTAGATGAAGTAAAAGTAGGATCTGCATAAACTAATGCACAGGAACACAAACTTTATAGATCCATCCAATTAAAAAAATACTATTTTAATTGCATCAGTGCTTCTAGACTAACATCATAAGAAACAAGATGATGTGCTGGAGAGACTCAAATAGGTTATTTTATTTCTACTTTTAATTACTAGTTTTAAATTTTTGCTGACAAAAATGGGGAAAAGAAAAAATCAAATGCAAACTTCAGGGCTTTCATTGTGGTACGTCTCCAGTTTCTCTCTATTTTCACCTGCCTGCCTCCAGTGAGCACTGAAGAAGGACAGTCAAGACAGTGGATAGCTTTCAACTCAAAGGCTGGAGCTCTGGCTCCTAGACGTCCCTCCAGTTTGGTGCTAAACTCCACCTTATTACCAGGGCTCAGATTTAGAAGCACCTGTCTGAACTCATGACTCGCCATTAGGACTATATCTCTGGCTGGGTCCTCTCTCTCTCCACGTTCATCCTGGATCATTCCCACTGTCACTTCAAAGCGGTAGCTGTCGAAACGCTTGACATGGCAGGTATGTTTAGCCAGAGCCTTGAGCTGACACAGTTCTTCCTCATCTTGCGATAGAAGGAGGATTGGCAGTGAAACAGGCCCTGATGCAGAACTGGCTGTCAAATCTGCAGCTGTCAGATTTGCAACTGCGGCATTCTTTGGCTCACATTTGGGATAGGTCTCACCGTACAAGCAGCGCAGCCAATCTCCCACAAACACCGGCAACATGTTGATCACAGACTGTGCCCCATTCTCCGTTTCAGCCACACGGACTTGCTTGAAGCGCCCAGTCCAGGTGACTCTGTGTCCATTCAGGTGGCTACAGAAGATTTGTGTCTGGGCTATGCCTTTGGTTTCCCAAGCAGGAGGCCCACAAACCTGGCCATACTGACTCCAAGTAAGGGTGGAGTTGTACACCTTCTCACCTTCTGCATGGTACACATAGACAGAGAAGAATAGAAGGACCATGGAGATGCAGAGTAAAATGAGTTTGACTGGACCCCGATGAGTCAGTGAGCGAAAGACATCCAGAATGGACGTGCTGAACCGCGTCCACAGCCGCAAGGTGACAGGGATCGCACATATTACCAGAGTCACAATCATCTTTGTCAGTTCTAGCTCGAGGAACCACTTAAACACTTGGATGAAGAGCATGGTGGCGAGACCAAATGCCAGAACAGGCAAGGCAAACAGGAAGAGAAAGTAAGCCACACAAGTGCGGATTAGACCCACAACAGTGGAATTCTGGAGGAGGACCACTGAGAACTCGCACCACATGAAGCACACAAGATACGGAACCAGGAAGCAGTAAGTTCCCCGGAAACCACGCAACCTCGCCATGCTAAGGAAGGAGAAACAAAAAGGAGGGGGTAAAAAGTTCTGAGATTACTTTAAGTGTCTGAAGAGTAAATCTGTCATTTTAACATAGAATAAAACAACACGGCAGACAGGAGTAAGACCAGTTTGAGAATTTTACTAATATAAGTAATCAATATTTCAGTTTGTCCAAATCTTTCTTACCTGAAGAACAGATAGAACAGGTAAACATAAAGCAAGCAGGGGAGACTGAGCTTCAGCACCACAGACTCCCCCAGTGGCAGAGTGGCGAAGGTGCGTCCCAGTAAATGAAGCGCCGTCATGTTCTGTGGCAAGAACTGCGTCAGGCAACAGAGAGATGATGCCATCTGGATTAAACCAAATGCAAGGACACAACAGAGGTTTTGATTAACTTGGAGAAGGCTGTTTTATTTCACTGTCATAAAAACATTAAGATTATAAATAGGAAAGAGATTTTTGTCGACATTTGTTAAAACCTTGCACAACAGCATTGCATGTTTTCCATTCATAAAACTGAGGTTAAGTACACATAAAAACCCTTTAACCCATTCTATGGTTTAGTTTATATCCGTAGTTCTGGTTCTTTTAGTTGTTTTTCTGTTTTGTGTAATACTTGTAGTTTCTGGCCTTAGTTTTGCCATCTAGTCTTCAGGTTCTGTTTCCATGCCTCTCCTATGTTCCACAGACTGTTTTATCAGACTTGTCTTCATGTTTGTTTTACTCTTATCTCCGTGTTTAGTATTTCTTTTCTGTCTCCTCAGTCAGTTTTGTTCCCATGTCTGTTTCTCCCCTGGTCCCAGTGTCAAACACTTGTTTCTTAGTCTTTGTCTGTGTGGTTATTGTACTTCCTGTTTTATTTTGACAGTCTCTCATAGTGTGTACAGTTTGTTAAGTTTTGCTTCTCTTGTCCTGTTTGTCTGTATTAGTTCTCATTGTGTCCCATCCTCTCGTTATCATGTGTGTATTTAAGTCCTCTCTCTTCCTCTGCACATTGTCGTGTTGTCCCTGTTTGCCATGTGTGCCATGTTTTACTTGTTAATTCCTAGTTTTAATCTCCTAGTTGTTTGTTACCAGTTTATAGTTCCTAGTTGCTAATTTCTGAGTTTTTGGTTGTTAGTACCCTTGTGGTTAAATAGTCTCAGCTGCATCTTTCAGTTGATCCCTTTGTGTCTGAGTCCTGCTTTTGGGTCCTACCTCTGCCTGCCACACAGCGTACACAACAACGAGTGAATGAAAGCATGTGGTCACTATCAGGCTAATTATGCAACTTATGCCTAAAAAAGGCATTACTAGAAAATTATGTCAAACTCTGGTTTTACAAGGCAAAATAAAACTTCAACTCCCAAATCTGAGATTTCCCAGTATTTACAAAAATATTTTTTCTCTGTTATCAATGTCATGTTGCTGCTACAAGTTTTTATGACAGAAGGCAAACAAGTGGTTTCCTAGAAATTCCAAATCATTTCATTAAGAATAAAACAATTAATTAAGCAGCAATATTATTAGTGTAAATTATACTTAGCAACAGGCAAGACAGTAATTCTGATCATTCAATCACTCAGTCAATTGACCTCTATAACCATTGCCCGGCGTGCATATGCTGTGGCATTTGGGCTGAGGCTGTGGTAGCTGACAGCAGTAAAGAAGATGGCCACAGTCGAGAGCTCAGAACAGGGGATCCAATTCTTGTCTGCTACAGGGAAGGAGAAAATTACAAAGAAGACGGAGAAGATAAAATAGAGGTACGGTTCAAGGTTGTTCCAGCCAAAGTTTGTCTCTGCTTGCTCCACATCAAGGCCAGGTTCAAACCGTGTCAGCAGAGATGTCAGGGCACTAAAGTTCTCCCAGGTCTAGAAAAAGGGGGAAAGTTTACAAGTGAAAGGAAGCAAAGCACTCCAAAGAAATTTAAATGCAGGGTATTTAGACTGAAATTCAATATCAAACAAATTAAAGAAAAAAAAACCAACAACAACAGAAAACATATTCTCACCTATCCCATTTAGCATTAGCTGACTTTTTTGTACAAAAATTTCATCCGCAAAGTTTACATTCATGCTATAAATATTTTCTGATTTATAGGCATTCAAAGTGGATTGAGGTTGGTTGAATTTTTTTAATGTGCTGCAAATTTTAAATCTGAGATTGTGTCCCTTTTTTGTATCTTTGGGGTCAGAAATACTAAGTTTGCAGAATAAAAAGCATTTAGCATAAAAAGCAACTTTTAGCAACACAGTACATTTGAAACAATAATTATATTTTTGCATTAAAAATACTGATTGTGGTATTTTTTTACTGGTAATTTGATCATTACCAGTACTGTTAATGTAGGGCAGATTTAGCATAAACCTTTCATTAGGTTGTGGTGTAATAAATTGGTTGAGCACTACATAATTTCATTGATTAAGGAGAAATGCAAAAATAAATGCACATTTACAGTAGAAATTACTTTGTTTCATAAACTTTCATGTAAACTTTCAGGGTTCTGACAGTCCTGCTAACTGTGTGAAAATTACTAAATGAAACTGAAAGGAAATGCTCACCTTTGTCCTCTGGAAAATACGCAGCGTGCAAATGATCATGGCGATGAAGGAGAGGTAGAAGACAAGCAGAGGGATAACAAAAGCAAACAGATCCACCGTCAAGTTGCTGATGATGAAGAAGAAAATGAGAGCGTTGACGTGTTGTGTTGGAATGATTGTGCTCAGCCACTGGACACCGGCCCGTGATGCCCAATCAACAAGATGCTCCTTTATCTCAACAACTGCATGCAGTGGGTACTGCAGCATCTGAGGAGAAGAGAGACGGATATGAAGATGAACAGATAATATCAACACATTTAAAAGAATATTAAAATGTGAAATAATAATGAGGTAACAGGTACTATTAATTGTGACTTCATGTCCATGGCCCTTCTAAAGGCTCCGGTCTCACTGGTGTGCAGCATCATCCCACTTCGGCCAAAACTCCAGGCACTCTTGTTTGACTTCTTGCATCCTGATGAGACTGACTCAGCCTTGTGCTTTAAAAACACAGTTGCAAACACAAACACATTCACAGCCATGCTGTATCAAATAAACTATGTTCAAGTAACAGTTTATCTCTTCTTATGTAAAGTGTAAACCTTTTTTTTCTTTTCTTTTCTTTCTTTCTTTTTTTTTTTACCCCTGTACGACTGTCATGAAGTGCAGGGCTTTCAGTTGTGGCTGAGACTTGGCTGCCATTCTTGGGAGTAGCCGGGGCAATACCCTGTGCATAGTTCTTAGTCATCTCAACAAACTCATCCAGGTCCACCATCTGACTGGCTAAGAGATAAAGAGAGATATAATTACAGGTGGAGATGCAATATAGTTTCTGGTCCGCTCCTCCACCCTCTCTGGATACCTACATTCTTTGCTGACCATGCTCCCCAACACTTTCTGGGCTTGATTCGAAGTTGGGACAGGAACCTTGCTGCTTGCAGTGCCACCTGTTGGTGAGAAACGACCACACCACCATTGAGCTGGATGAAAGCTGGTAACATGAAACTATTCATTGTAACAGCTGCAAATATTAAAATCACACAGGGGCATCTCATATTTCCAGCAGTAGTGACAGCTATTGCATAACAGCATACTAAATCCTTCTAGGTATAGCCACTAGTACATCATGCAGCATTATTTTCACCATTCAAAAATAGTTAATACTTTTTAATGATGAATTTATCAAAATATCTGTGGCTGAGTTTGTCTCTCCTACCTGGAACTGCATTCACCTGGTTGACATTTTCCAGCATCTCAGATACAGTCACCTTCTTCTTCCTGTCTGGGTTTAGCTTCCAGTACATCAGCATGGCTGCTTTGCGTACTGCCAGCTCAAACTTACTCTCTGTCGACAACCTGCGGACATCGGCCTCATTCTCTGGAGTGATTCCTAGTGGAAGTGAGCTTAAGTTATAGAACAGAAACATAAAGACTTTAACACACGTGATACTTGTGTTAAATGAACCTTTTTTCTGGATCCAGCAGCGCTGCAGGGCTTTTGCTGCACCCCTTCTTCCCTGTTTTGCTGCTTTAACAAGCCAGTTGACAGCCAGCAGATTATTTGTTTCAGTATCCTTCTCTTTAGCAAGACCCAAGTAGTGCTGACCAAGCTGAAAGACAGAGGAGAGGTAAAAGGGCCAGATTATTTCAGCTTACTTAATGTACTGCATGCATGGATATGTATTTAAGCAAGCTTGTTATACTGTGGTGTTAAAGGCAAAACTACAAAAAATCGTGTATGTCCAAAACTGTATGTCTACTACAATCTTTTTCCTAGCTCCCAAGATACAGCAGTGAACAATGCCCCAAAAAGTGTTATCATAAAACATTATGCCATAGTGAAATCATAGCTGAGCTTCTTTTGTATTTTGGACAGAAACAGAATCGCATATTAATTTTATCCCATTAAAAATGTATGTGAAGTGTTTTGGTCATAATTGGTGTATGCATACTTAATGTTATGGCCAAAAATGTGTTACGTGAGGTCACACTGACCTCTGAATTTTAGCAACCAAATAATAATAATTTCATTTTTGAGATCAAGTGAACGTTTGTGCTAAAGCTTAAGAACTTCCCTGAGGGTATTCCTAAAATATTAACATTATGAAAAAAATGGGAGAGACAGATGAAAAAAAAGCAACACCTCCAGCTACGACATTCACTGTCATCAAAATTAATCTGCAGTGGCACAAAAATGTAATTAAACAGGAACTTGTATTTCCAGTAGCTCTCTTGTTATTTTGAACAATCCTCAAGGATTATTGGATTTACACTTGTTTGTGAGCTCCAATCAAAACAGTTCATAGTAAAGTTCATATAATGCACCAAGAACACATGACTTCAGAATGTATTATTTTCTGTTTCTGTAGCCGTCGGGGCATTCGTCATGTCTAACTAACAGGGGCAGCAGTGGCCCCTGTGGCATATCAAGTGACTGCTTTCTAATATTAACTGTCATTTCATAAACTTCCCTCTCACTCAGTTATTATTAAATGTCCCTATTTGTGTGGAATCAGATGTGTCTTCGTTTTTAATGGTTCTGCAGTTGTGTATTCCTGTGTCTATCAGACAAACAAATAAAATACCATCATAAAACTCATTTTAATTGCTAGAGTGACAAAATGTTTTTAAAATAAAATAAAGCTTTGAATTGGAGTATTGGACAGTACTGTAAATATTATAATGTGTATCTTGCCTATTGGGATACCATAATGCACAAATGGAAAGCCTACCAATGCTTCTCAGCATCCAGCTGCTGTACTGATATGGTCTCAGGTTTGCATGTGTTCTCTTAGATATGCACACCCTCTCCTTATTTAGACAGTGGGTATGTGCAAATACATGACATCTGGCAAGAGAATGTTGAACCAAATGTTGACAAGACACTTGGGAATGTCACTTCTACCACCCTTGAATTTGTTTGCGCTGGCAGACAACATGGAGTAAACAGAGTGTGAATTTTGCATTGTTATTTATACAGCAGCAGTACATGCTACAGTATGCTTTAACTTTTACACTTCTTAATGATTTGTAAGTATGACAGTATATTAGTGTGTCACACTGAAATTGTGGGATCATCTTCCAAGTGGCCCAAAATAGGCACATGCTGAAAACCAGACTGAGTCAGCTTGCAGGACTGAAAACAATGCCAAGAGCCTGTCTGTGCATGTCTGTGCATGTGCTTTCACTTACACGGGCCTGAGCTCTGGCATCACCGCCTATGGCCTTCTCCTCAAGCTGCTCCACAGACACGTCTTCCTCTGGTTCTTCATCTGCAGGAGAGGACACAATATGTCTTAATAAAAAATAAATAAATCATGTATATCAATTTTAATTAACTGCCAATAACTTTTTGACAAAACCTCAAAGCTTCTAGCAACACCGTGCCCAGTTTTTACCTCACAGCACTTGTCAGCTGTAAAAGTTTCATAACTGTCCCCCCGCTGTCCATTAAGAAAAGGGCTTGACACTCTTCAACTTTAGCCCTTACTGCATTTCAAATGTCACAGCTTATCACGTATAGCAGATCTCCAACTGGTGAAGCCAGGATCTTGTTTTCAATTCCAACAGCTATGGAATATATTGAAATACCACAAAATGTCAATGAGACAAGAGTGTCGGTTTTCTAAAGTACTTAAGGAAAATGTACATTATGAACAGTTTTATTATTATACATAAAAATCTGATTATACAGTCATCTCTAGGGTTTCCTATGAATGGTCTGAAAAAGAGTAAATATCCAGTGAGCAGCAGTTCTTTTAGCAAAAATGCCTTGTTGTTACCAGAGGTCTGAGAAAGATGGCCATACTGCTTTAAGCTGACAGTTAGGAGACAGGAGACAGTTAGGAGACTCAATATTTACTTTCACAAACAATGTATGCAAGGGAGAGTATCTCTGAGAACACATTAAAACCCGAAGCAGATGGATTACCACAGCAGAAGACCACAATAGGTGCCACTTCTGTCAGCTAAGAACAGGAAACTGAGGCTATAATTCCCACATACTTACCAAAACCAGACAACACAAAAATTGGAAAAACATTGCCTGGTCTGAGGAGTCTTGACTTCTGCTATGACATTTGGATAGTGGGGTCAGATTTTGATATATGCAACATGAAAGTACAATGCATTTTTTATTGTACCAAGGTTTAGGGAGGATATTTTCTTGACACACTGTAGACTCCTTAGTATCAACTGAGCATAGTTTAAACACCACAGGCTACCTGAGTGTTGTTGCTAACAATGTTAGCCATCTTCTTGTAGGGTAAAAAAAAAAAAATGCTGCTTCCAACAGGATAAAACACCATGTCAGGAAACTCAAACTGGTGGTGTCTTGAACATGACAATAAGTTCAGTGTATCCAAATGGGCCCCACAGTCACCAGGTCTACATCCAGCAGAGTGAGTGTTAATTTTTGAGTGTACAATGACACAATCAAATTCTTTTTGTGCTTTGTTTTTTTATAGAATAAACTTTAAATAGTAATACTTTTTTGCATATTTAAACTTTCAGAGAGTGCTGAAACCTTCCTATTGTTACTCTTGGCAGACATTTTTAAACCAGTGATGCTGCTAACCAACCAAATTTAGGCTGTAAAATTGACTTATTAAACAATGAGCAACTTCTGTTTAACTTTTCTGTTGCAAAATTCATATTTTTTCAATGACAATACAATTTCTTCAGTTTCAGCATTTTACAGATTGCCTTTGTATATTTTTCCACGAAATATGGAGTTTATGTGATTTGGAAATCATTGCATTCTTCTTAAAACTGCATTTACACCTTCCCAACTTTTGGAAGTGAGGTTATAAAATTAGTGCACTTGACAGATAAAATATTTATTGTGATACATGAAACATATCATGATGTACAATGAAAAAGGTGTATTATTTCTATCAATGAGGGGACATGACTTTGTGCACAAAATTCCACGGCAACGCAACTAATATTGTTTCATAGATTTGAACCTCATATTGGAGTTTTAGACTACCAAAGTCATAATGTCCCTGTGTAATGCCCTACAGATTTAAATGCAAGCCATAACAAGTTGCTGAGATATTTAAGTAAAAGCCTTTTGCATTATTTCGATTATTGTGTTTAATTCACTGGGAAAAAAAGCATCCCAAAATGTTTTACAGCACGGTATTCAAATGAGTAAACAAAGGAAGCCAAAGTGGATCTGCATTCTGGATTCTTGACAAGAGTTGTGTTTTCCTCGGGACAGGGTTACATGAAAAGACATTCCAAAGCATGCAGAAGGCTTATCACCTTAACACAGCAACTGGTCTATGACATCCTCTCAGCAGCACTGAACCTTCAAAATCTGTCATTTAATCCCTCAATTTGAATGAAACTATTCTTACCATCCTCTTCATCAAAGGTATCCTCTTCCTCAGCTTTTCTAAGTCTTTCCTGTATGATTACCCGTTTGGCCATGGAAGCAAAAGTGCGTTTTGCGGAGGCCATGGATGAAGATGTGGAAGCCGTGGTGGAAGTAGCTGTTGAGGAGGCAGATGTGAGGTCGGAAGTGAGTGAAATTGTGGAAGTTTGAGGGTCAGCAAGGGTGAGAGAAGCTGGTAGGGGTGTTCTGATCGGAGCACTAAGGGAGGGATTAGTAGAAACGGTCTTACATGTAGAGCTAGGAGACACAGCAGGAGATAAGGGCTTTGACTTGGCTAAGGAAAGGGGGGGATCCATCTGTTTAGCAGTAGTATGTGTAGATGGTGGCGAAGAACTGGGTAATTTTCTGGGTTCCAGAGAGGTTGGTGATTTTTCATGCTGAGTGGGAGAAGCAGAGAGGTTACTGGAGATGGGTGAAAGAGGAATTTGCATGGGGGATGGACAAGAGGGCATATCCAGGACAGGGCTCGACCCCTGGACGTTGACACTAGTTGGTGTTGATGACAAATCCTTCTCCATCTCTCCTAAAATAAAAACAGGGTGAGAGAAAATGTATATTTTAGCTGGGTAGTGAAATTTCTGAACTCCCTGTTACAGAATTTGGAGGATTCACCTACAGACATCTTACGTCCATAACAACAGACCTTCTCATTGAAGTTTTGAACTTAACAAATTCTTACATAAAGCAGGCTAAAAGTGCAAAGCAAGAAAAAGGCTAATTAAAAAAATATACAACAGCATAAAAATTTGAGAAAACGCGAGGTAAATGAGAGGTGCTTCGGGAAAGTACTGTAATTACTCCGCATTAAAGCATCAGAGCAGCAAGCAGGGACTGACATGAAGTAATAGGCAACAGGAGAACTCGGAACGTCAGCAACTAGAGCAAATCTTCAACATTAAAACTGCGCTATGATGACATACAGTAAAGCAATAATCATTACCTGTTTACTAAATGAGCAGATTTCTTTAGGATTCAAGACAATCACCCTCCTGGATTTGAATGTTGAGTGTGTATTCCATGTTCCAGATTAATCCTCACCAAACAGCCCCGAGTAACCAGAGACGCACACTTGCTCGCTGCCGTCAAACTCTGGGCTATAAACGACGCCACAACTTTGTGGCCCGCCCTCTTAAAACAGGCTCTCACACTGCAAGGACTGCAAATGTCCGTCAAAGGAACAGCTTACCTGATTGGTTTTTAGCTTTTTAAACCTGTGACGGATGCTTTGCGGATGTTTTATGGCGATTCTTTAAACATTTCCCCAATGCACTTCCAATTTTAAAAAGAAAAAACAAACAAACTTGAGGTTGTCTTGCTTTAAAGTTCAAGCCTGGACGTGCAGTTATTTTAGCTATAGCTAGAGCAGTAGACACATGTAAGTAGATTACGGGGTCCCAGATCAAACGCTACGGGCCTACACTTAATCGATTGTGTCTTTATATGGCAGAGGACAGCGATCCTGCACCCTGAGATGCTGTGAAAGTAAAATAGAAATCATTAAAATGACTAATAAATAAAACCAAAATAATTATATAAGTCACAATTGCTGTAATCATCAGATACAAACACAATCGCATATGAATTAAAATAGGAGATTCTTATGTATACCTGTTTACCATCTCTCGGTTACTTCAAAAGTAAATGTCGTATTGTTATTAATACCCGATGTTCTATTAGACGAGGATTTATGATCCTTTCATTATTTCATTAAGGAGAGACAGGATTTTACATCAGTGTAGTTGATCATTATGAGGCATGTAGTAGAGAAACACTTGTATCAGTATACTAAAGAGGACAAATACATAATAATAATAATAATAATAATAATAATAATAATAATAATAATAATGCGTGTGCACGTATTATTGCTGTGTTAATGTTTGTAGCAGTCCACCTGTCCAAGTGCTGAGGGACAGCCGCCGCCCATCATCCCGTTTCCGAGAGTACATATGGAACGCCCTGGAAAGGGCAGGCCTCCATAATTGAAGATGAAGGAACTAGAAAGGGTAGCTCTCGTTTAGCTCGCATGGTCTTTGATGTAAAGCAGGTCTTTGTGTGACAACCGCAGTTAAGCCCTAAGGCACATGGACTTTGTGGATGATCCCCCCCAGATGTGGATGGAAAGATGATGCTGATTTAATCCGATGATAATGATGTGTCTTGCTCAGACACAACCCCCCACATTAAAACACGAGAAAGGGGCACACTGGAGAGAGACAAAGAGGTCCTCCACAAAGAGGCCAAAACACCGAATCTAAATGTATCGGGGTAAGTTGTAGATCTGCTTACTTATTCTTTCAGCACAAATGCTTCACTTTAAAACTAGTTCACACTGACACGCCACCAGTCCTGTCAAAACGGGAGCACTGCACCATGTGTGTATGAAGAGGAAGGATTCTAGGTTGCCCGAAGAGAGCTGCTTTTCCAGTTCACATCATCGAATGAGTGCGCTTGCCTGGAGAGGCGGGACTGTGACCCGGTTAGACGTAAAATAAGCAAAGCCGTCTCCATCCTTTCAGACTTGGGGGGGAAGTGTGCGTCTCCCACTGTAGCCAATATGTCTGACTGCAGAAGACAGTGGAACCGGGAGGATGAGCTACCTGTCTACCTAGCAGGGCCGATCACCACCGGGCCGAACCAGCGGAAGACCTATGGTATGTTCAGCTCCGTCGAGGGGGCGTTTGAGAGCAAGACCATAGACTTCGAAAACTACGCGGTGGGGAGAAAAGGTAGCCGCACCCCGAGAAGCGGGAGCCGGGAACGACTCTTAGACACCGGCGACCCCATTAGCAAGACGCCCAGCGAGGCCCGGGAGTCGTCGCTGAACGGCTCGCCCGGAGAGAGAAACGAAGCACGCAGTGGTGCTGAGGTCAGATTTTCATCGGGGACGGAAAGTCCTAATGGCAAGGTAGGACTGACAGCTTCAATCTGTGGCTTTTTGTTGACATATGTTGATAGTGCAATGGCTCCGTCGTTCCCTAACTATAATTTATTAATGAAGTGCACCAGTAAGTGCCACTAGACTTTAACCTTTGGTTAAACCTTTGGCCTACGCAGAGGATAAAATTAATTTTTACTCATAAACCACCAAAAAAAGCTATGCTGGTTTCGTTTTGGGACACCAGGAACCAAGAGTTATTTTCCTGACAAAGGCGTCAGTTTGCATAAATTATGAACTTTTTATGGTGCATTGCAGTTTGGCTATTATGGATTGCGTTAAGCTTAAATTCTCAATAAAAGGCGCAAAACGCGCGCAACAAAGCAACACATATTTTTTGCTTGCCGTGGTGCTGAATCGGACAGCGACAGACAACATGCACCCCCACCCAACCTCCACGCTGCATTGTTTATGCTTTGAAGTAAGATGTGTGTGTGTGTAGTGGGTGTGAGGGTGCTCGTGTCTTCACATACGGCCTATAGCTGTCTTTTCCCCCCGTGTCGTGAACGTCGTCAGGCAATACGGTGGCTGTGAGCTTTTCCTCACGCGCGCGCCCACAGGAACTTCAGCTTTCTTCCACTGTGCGCGCGCCACGCAGCCTGACGCAGCCGTACGGCGGCGGATTCATCGCTCGCTTTCTGTCACACACGGAAACAAAACCCACATCACATCAGTGGAGACAAAGGGGAGCAGGAAGCCGCGCAGGGGCGCCGGAGTCGGTATAATTCGCTTCTGAGTTAACTGCCAGGGGGCAGAGCGACGGAAAGAGCATGTCTGGGTCCAAGAACAGCATCCCCCATCTGACGGTAAGCGAGCCGGCCTGCTCAGCAGCGACCAGCAGTCATGTATACATGAATACGGATTAAATTCCTACTGAAAGTTACCTCACTTAAGGCTTTCTCATGCTGCCCCTACGAGAAACTGCACGCCAAAGAAAGGTGACAGTGCGTTGTGTTTGAGCGCGTTTTCTCGCTCCTGGTTGGATAATGTTGTATAATCTCGCTGCCTGTCAGAGAGATTAACTCGGTTGACGTGTGCGATCGAAACTGGAGTCGAGCAAGTGACAATTGCTTGCTTAAAAGCAACGAAATGTGAAGCTAGATTTTAACAAACGACGTGCATCCTTTTCAGTCTGTGTTCAAGCGTGGATTTTACACATTTGGCACGTCTGTTATTTGAGAATTATCCAGTGTCTATGGATCTTAAGCCTAGAGTTACACATTGAATTTGAAGGTTAAGACACAAATAATGTCTGCATATTCTTCCCCCCTTTTGCCTTCTCATTGGTCAAAGACGTTGATTTTTCGGCAAGCCGTCAGCTGTCGTCATGCCAAACTCTGCTTGATCACTGGTTACCATGGAGACGTAACATCTTCCTAATGCTGTTGCCAGGCACCATCCGTAGTAGTAGAGGGTGTGGACACGTGGTGGTCTCACAAAAAACGTGCTGGTTTCAACACCCTGTTTGTGAATGTTCAGTATTTGATTGCACACATAATTGAAATAACAGAAAGATACTTTTTTTTGGCGCCCCATTCAGGTACAGCTCTTGTGTGGCCATGCATTTCTGTCCACACTACACCACATCATGTTATATTGCTATAAAGCCATGGATTACATAACTGATTGTGCAATATATCAAAATGTCAGGACTAAGTTCAACCTCTCCCTCCCTGATCTCCCTTTCTGTGCTTTTCCCCTGCAGAGTGAAAGGCTGCTGATCAAAGGAGGGCGAGTTGTTAATGATGACCAGTCTTTCTATGCAGATGTCTACATTGAAGACGGGCTCATCAAGTGCGTATTTGGGGACATTGTATGAGCGTGTTGTTTTAAGCACTGCACAGGCTGTTTTCTACATTTCTTTGCTCTTCCTTTCTTTTTGTGTTCTTTTCCATCTTCTCAACCCTTTTGCATTCCCATGTGTATTTTGCCATGACAAATCTTTTCCATAATCTTCACACCTCCATAATTTGGCTTCCTTTTCCCTTTCATCAATTCATCTGTTTTTGCACATCTTATCCTGGGTAGGCAGGTGGGGGAGAACCTGGTTGTCCCTGAGGGAGTCAAGGTGATCGAGGCCAATGGCCGCATGGTGATACCAGGTGGAATAGATGTTAACACCTGCCTGATGAAGTCCTATCTGGGCACACAGCCTGTTGATGACTTCTTTCAGGGCACCAAGGCTGCACTTGCTGGGGGCACCACTATGATCAGTGAGTGTGAATGCTTAGACTTAGTCAGCAAGTGTCAGCTACAGTATAGCACATACCATATCTACATTTGTCTTTAAGTGTTTCAAAATACTGATTACGCTCTTTCTTTTTTCTATGCCTTGTGCCCTTCCTAATTTTCAGTTGACCATGTAGCCCCTCAGCCTGGTGACAGTTTGCTGGAGGCGTTTGAGCGCTGGCAGGAGGCCGCAGACAAGAAAGCCTGCTGTGATTACTCTCTGCACGTAGACATCCCCCAGTGGAATGAAAATGTTAAAGATGAGTTGGAGCTTCTGGTGCAGGACAAAGGTACGTCCATTTTTAATTATTTTTTGATATTTTAGAGATGTGGCCTTTCTTGCAGTTCTTGTTTCAATCCCTAGTTTGGGCACATTTCACAAGAACAATAGGGACAGATTTAGAAACAATTTGGCTAAAGTGCTGAATCCTCTTAGAGTCAAGACACTGTAGAGAGCCATTGTTCTCACTGCTGTCATTGTGGCCATGTGCAAATTTCACTTGTAATCTGTTTGAGTAGAAAAATTAGCATTTTCTTCTGGGGCAGCTTTAAAAGTCACCATACGAGATAAACCAGCTGCTTGTGTGTCCAGCTTCCTTCTAGGAGTTGTATTATTTGGCTAGACACAAACACGCACTGCTTTCCATTCCTACTCACTACAGTTTGTCTTTATTATCCATGCTCCTGAGTATTTACTTTCTCATTATGAAGCCGTTCATTGTTTCTTCTGTTGCCAGGTATCAACTCCTTTCAAGTATACATGGCTTATAAGGATGTGTACCAGATGACCGATTCAGAGGTATGTTTTATACTCATAAATTCCACGAATCTGTACTGTACGAATCCTCTGGCTTCTGTTTTTAACAGTAGAAATCTGAAAATTGGTGTTCTTGTCTTTTAGCTGTATGAGGCATTCTCATTTCTGAAGCAGCTGGGTGCTGTGGTGTTAGTTCACGCTGAAAATGGTGATCTTATTGCTCAGGTAAGTGCTACTGCCTGCTGAAAAAGGATATCTTATTATGTAGGTAAGTGCTGCTGCCTTTTTTTTTGCTCTCTCCAGCATGCACCACAGCTTAGAGATATTCTTGTTACATAATGCAGCATCTCTCAGAAAGAGAAAGCAAGGATTAATACGCCTGCAGCTGCAGCTGCAGTTGAGAATGACATGTTTATCTTAGGCCACCATTAAAGTTGACCATTATTATTCTAATGAGGATGATGATTATGTAATGGTGATTAAGTTGGTGAGGGTGAAGGTGCTGATATAGCTAGCAGAAGTGATGGCAAGTATTAGTTGTGGTCATGGAAATGATGGCCCAGATTAATGAGACAATTATGGCAAAAACTTTGATGTATGTGAAGATGAATCAGGGTAATGGAAGATAATTGCAGTGCTGATGAATGATCATGACACGCTTGTTAAACTAACTGTAAGAGAAATAGGGAGATAGGTGATGAAAATTCATATCAACCCCATAGAGAACAAACAAACACTAAAAAGGGAGCAGGGTGGGGATCTGGTTGTCATCCAGGTTTTCAGAGAAACTGAAATGTGCTTAATCTTCCAGCTGTGCGCTGGCTTTCGAAGATTACACTGCATATTTATTTTAGCTTGACAGGCCAAAAGATTTGTTATTTCTAATTCCTGAAATCTCATCAGAGGCATTCAAACATGGCTGTACAGTTACTGTATGTACAGCTGTCAGTGATTGCATTGCATGTGAAGATAATTCTGACATTCTTTTGTTATTCTTATAAAAAAATTTTTTTTTGCAGGAACAGCAAAAAATACTTGGAATGGGAATTACTGGCCCAGAAGGCCATCCTCTGAGTCGTCCCGAAGAGGTGATTTTTTTCCCCCCCATAGCTTCACTGTTAATCAATTCACCTGCCACTGTATAGGTTCTTGGCTCTAGTTTATTCCCTTCCTGTGCAGTTGGAGGCTGAGGCGGTGTTCCGTGCCATCACTCTTGGCAATCGTGTGAACTGTCCTGTTTACATCACAAAGGTGATGAGCAAGAGTGCAGCTGACACTATCACCCAGGCCCGGAGGAAAGGTAGTTCTTAATCATATAATGTCCTTTTCTGTCTTTATTAAGGATGAAATTAACCATTCTACTATTCTGCTCAGGTTCGGTGGTTTTCGGAGAGCCAATTACAGCTAGCCTGGCCACTGATGGCTCGCACTACTGGAGCAAAAACTGGGCCAAGGCTGCTGCCTACGTGACCTCTCCACCTTTAAGTCCTGACCAGACAACCCCGGACCATCTTCACACCCTGCTGGCCTGGTACGTCTCACTTTTTCTTTTTAAACAGTGAATGGATATTGCTAAAAACTGTAGTAATTTAATTTATAGAAGACTCCAGAGTTTTACAACAAGTAGTTTGTATGAAGTCTGAGAAAATGTGCAGTGTCAAGAGTGTTTCATAAACCCTAAAACAGGCAAAAACTTTTAGTATTTAAGTAAAGGCAGACAAAAGCTTAATTTAGCTACAGTATGACCTCTGCTCAATGTGAAATGCAAATAGGATCGAAGACACAAAAGGAGACTCTTACGTTTTACCCCTACACACTCTTTGGTATTCATGCCACAAACAGCTGCTAGTGTTATGCAGAATTTTAGATCAAACTTCAGTGAAACAGAAGAACAGATGGAGAGAAGGTGAAGGTGTGAGGAGAGGCAGAAGAGAAGAGAGACTTAATTACAGACTAAGGACTACATAATCATTTGGAAGCCACTTTACTGTATATTCAGTCAAGCACACGATAATGGTTGGTTAACTTGTACCTATGCATAAGTGCAAGTCAAGGCCAAACTCACCTCAGGTATTACCTCAGACACAGTACTCGCACCCGTCACACATATCACACACACACAATGCGGAGAACTTCCAGCTGCACATTTTAAAATGCCCCCGATTCCACAAATAGCACTGAAACCTCTATTATCTGTTGCCTTGGCTACCGAGTGCCTCCCTCCTCCTTCTCCTCCTCCTCTATCTTCCTCTGTTTCTCCACCCTTCGTCTGAAGCTCCTACTTCTCAAGGCGGGTCCATGCTGTCAAGCCGGTGGTGTGATACTGCTGTTTTCTTTGAGCCACTCCTGAAACAACAGGGTGTATCCTCAGGTTCGTTTTCGGAGACATGAACACAAGAACAGCTTTTTTCCCCCCTCAGATTTCAGTGAAGCCCATTATTTACATAATAAGCACTTTCTTGGCATTAAGGTGACGATCCCACAGCTCACTAACACGGAGTAATCACTGTAATTAACAAATAAATTAAAGGTCTTATAACTGAACCGTGACAATCACAATTCTTTATCAGCCGGATTCAGCCTTATTTATTCAGAGCTAAAGCGAGCATAAGTCTTGTTGGCTTTCTTTAATGATGCAGACCAGACTGAGCATTAATCTAGTTAATGTTTAAAGGACTGATACTGCAGCTGTGTTGCACCATTCTCTGTAGTTCAGTTGGCTGTTTTTCTGCAATAGGCCACTGCATGACTTGACATACTTTACCTTACATGCTCAGTGAGGACACCTGGTGGCTAGTGGTTAAAAAATAACTTCTCTGTATGTGTCTTCTTCATTCTGTCTTTTTTTTTTTTAGCGTAAACGTTTTTATTTTATTGATTTGTTGCTATTTCTGCAGACTGAGCTCTCTGAGGGGTTTAAAACTTTTAGCAATTTGTCAGGGAACCTTTTAACATTAGACAAGTCAATGACTGCATCCTTAAGTGTTTGCTGATGATTTCACTTCATTTTGTTGCCTTGATACAGTGGGGACCTCCAGGTGGTGGGCAGTTCTCACTGCGCTTACAGCACCTCCCAGAAAGCTATTGGTAAAGATGACTTCACCTTGATCCCCGAAGGAATCAACGGCGTCGAGGAGAGAATGGGCTTTGTCTGGGAAAAGGCAGTGGTGAGCAATGAGGGCATGTTTTCGTTGTTTCTTTTGTGTAGGTGTGAGGTTTTTGTGTAGCACTCTAAACATCCACTTCTTTTTCCCTTAGGCCATGGGGAAGATGGATGAAAACCAGTTTGTGGCAGTCACATCCACCAACGCTGCTAAAATCTTCAATCTGTATCCACGTAAGGGTCGGATAGCTGCGGGCTCTGATGCAGACATTGTCATCTGGGACCCTGACAGCGTCAAAACCATCACTGCCAAACTCCAGCAGTCGGTGAGGACAAAAAGAAAAGAAAGATGATGAGGGAAAAGAGAGGGTGGGTAAATCGGAGAGAGGGAGAAGAACTAATAAAATAAGGGGGGGGGGAGGTCTAGACAGAGGCTGCACAACAGAAGGTTTCATGGGAGACTGCAGAGTGTAAAATAGGATAAGAACCATGTGGAAGATCACGAGAGGGGAACAGAAACCTGAATAATAATATGCAGTCAAGTCTAGCTTTATTTTACTCAGTATATATCATATATGTGTGCTAGAACCAAAATAGTAAGCCTCAGTGTTTTAAAAGTTTTTTCCTAAATTAATTAAAATAATATTTCGTAAAGGCAGATGAGACAGAGTTTACACATGAATAGCTGTTCATTCTTATTGTGTTCGGGTCTGAGCAAATGTGCGGTCAAATGTGCATTTTGTACATTTCTCTCTCAAAATCAGAGATGGCAAGTGAAATTTCGTATTGTGAAACCGACACCGAGTCTACTGAAAATGACACGGAACAATAACCATGCTCCCGAGTTCACGCTATGGACCGTGGATTATCAGGACATTGTTGTTTTAATCCTTTAAGCATCACAGATGAAGCCTTTTCACCTTTTTCAACAGCAGCAGCTATCACACAGACAGCTGTGTCTGTGTGAAGGATAAGACTAAATCTATCTGCAAAACAAAATGAGCTATAGGCAAATGGTAAAACAAAATTGCTTTCAAAAATGTAACTCAATACACCGTAGTTCATTTATTGGTCTGTTCTGCCACTCCCAAAGACCCTAATCCAGACTGAAGCCAGATTTAAATTATAATCTCCCTTCACCCCTCACCCATTTTGTTATATCTCCGCCCATCCCCCTGAATTTATACAGTCACCCCCCGTATCCCCTTGCCCCCCACTTATTTATCCCCCATCTTCTCATATGCTGCATTTTGCTGCATCTATTAAACCCTATGATAAAAAACAAGCTTGCCCTGACTGCATAGAGAGGCTAAACACTGTACAGTATTTGGTAAAATCAAATAATCCTCTGTTTTCTGTACTTCTTTGTCTCATATTTTCTCTCTGCACAGGCTGCAGAATACAACATCTTCGAGGGTCTGGAATGTCGCGGAGGTCCAGTGCTGGTGCTGATTCAAGGCCAGGTGGTGTATGAAGAAGGAAAGCTGCATGCTCAGCAGGGCACTGGTCGATTTATTCCACGCAAACCCTTCCCAGATTATGCTTACCAGCGTGTAAAGTTCAGGAATGAGGTAGAGCATTTAGAAGATTTTAAACATACTTAAAAAGCAGTGTTATAAATGTCACATTGAAAAATTTCATTGACAGATTAATTGGGTAGTAGATGTTTGAGGATTTCTTTTCCTTATCTTGCTGCAAGTCCTCATAAAAAGGTAAAAATTTAAATATGCCCCCAAAATGAGGCAAATAAAGATTTGAAGAAGACTCTGTAAATTAAATAATTGTACAACCTAACCTTGGTTGGAGGAATTTGGGATTTTTATTTTTACCTTTTGTACAGATTATTATGTTATGATAATGAAAAAGAAAAAAACAAAACAAAACAGGAGCTGAATTGATTAGAAACATGATCATTATTCTCTCTTTTTTCACCAGTAGGTGATTCAGGCAAAATACAAATGAGCCAATTAGTCTCGTATTATGGAGACTAATGTGCTGCAGGCCATTCGCTTCTAAAGAATGAATAATAGGTTGGCTTGTTTGTGTCTCTGTCTGTTTTCTGCCCAGGTAAAGCGTAAGCAGGGTGTAACTCGGGGGATATATGATGGCCCTGTATATGATGTTGCTCCGACTCCCAAATACATTACTCCTTCACCGTCAGCCAAAACCTCTCCCACTTCTCACCAGCCACCACCAATACGTAATCTTCACCAGTCCAACTTCAGCCTTTCAGGTAAGAAAAGTAATATATTTTCAAACAGAATGTACTCTAAATACACAGTTATGCAAAATTGATTTCTTTTGCAATTAGAGCCATCTAATATATAAATTTTGTCCTCATTTTAGGTGCACAGATTGATGACAATATCCCACGTCGCTCTGGCCACCGCATTGTAGCACCCCCGGGTGGTCGCTCCAACATCACCAGCCTTGGCTGAATACTTGAATACATATGAAGCACGGCTGGTGCGACGCTTCACCTACTGAGTGTGTGCGAGTGTATGTGTACGACTGAATGAATACCTTTTTTTGGCATAACGTGACCGTTTCTGTTATATCGGTTTGTCATGGTCACTCAGAACAAAAAAAGCACATTTCTACTTCTAATCCAAAAAAGGTGTGTGAGTTACAATCAGCTAAATAATTCACATCAATAAAGAGTCACGTTCCAGGCACACACACACACACACACACACACACAC
>NW_005187508.1:2028322-2037194 GCF_000239375.1 Pundamilia nyererei
TTGTCTTTTTAAGCAGGTTTTTAATGCAGAGAAATGCCTCGAAATCCTCCTCCCTCCACATTCCTCTTAACCCTTTAGAGATTTCTTCCCCCTAACCATAGCATACTAATACTAACTTTGCAGGCTTTGCTATCATCAGCATGTCTGTGTGGTTCTCTCAAACATAAATGTAAACACTCTCACAATCACACACACACACACACACACACACACACACACACACATACCCCCCCCACACACACACACACACACAGATTCAGTGTTGGACCCCCTCCAACCAACCCGTCGCCCAAGTGTTATGTCATAAACCTATTTCCTGTGAGCATGACTTCCTTCTTATTCTTCCTCACCTCCCACATCTTACCATGTGGGTCTGACATGGTGCTCCTTTCCACCCACATGGTGGACAGCTCAAGAATTGTCAGATTTTTTTCTGCATCTGGTTCTAATATCTTGGCAATATTTGTTTCATTGTGGCTCAAGCGGATCAGTTGCACTGCATGGACGCGTCTTTAGATGTTACACTACTTGTGGTTTATTGTTGCAATGGAGGAACACTTTAAAATGAACTCAAAGCACATTTGTATTCAACAGCACAAGCATATTCTTATATTGGTATATGTATGGCTTGAAAACCCTAACGACATCCACTGTGGGTAGAGGCAGTTGTTACCTAGTTAAAAACATATTCATGCAATTTAAATTACTGTAAATTTTGAAAGGAATGCATTTTTTTCTCCACCACCAGATACTATATGCAAATGTGTCAGTACTCTCTTACACTCTGTGTGAAAGTAGATAAGCAGTCAAAGTGAAAACAGAAACAAGTGAACTAAATTAAGTTCTAGATTGATGTACCTACATAATGTAGACTTCTCAGTGTGCGTGCTTAGTTTGCTGCCAATCACTCCCACCAGAATAAGAACTTTGTTGTAATGACATGCTAAACTCACTGCAGAAAAAGAACTTCTGAAAAGGTTTTCTTTTTTTTTTAATTTTTTTTTTAATCTTTTATTGTTTCAGTTATTTATTTCTGGGCATTTTCCTCATTATAGTACATTTAGTGTTTCTCTGTTTTGTTTACTCTTGTCTGTTGTCACCAATGGAACCACTTAATAAAGACTGGACTGTTGTCAAAAATGATGGTAAAACAAACACACTGTGAGTTATTAGTAATATCATTTGTTATTCTGATCGTAATCAAAATTCAGATGATTGAATATAATTTTTCACGATCTGTCTCTGTCTTTTCTAAATTTAGAATTACTGAATGCATTTTCTCAGGTTAAATCAAAGGCCTTATTTATTGTAATACACCTTGAAAGGAAACTTTAGAACAGCCAGTTTTGATAGGTTGTAATCGTATGGTTACAAACTAAAGCACAATTATAATTCTTTCACTTTATTGTATTTTGTTTAAGATTGGAGATAAATTTCCTTTTATAGAGGCTCAGTTAAATACTGTGTTATGCATATAAAAATAATCTAATAATCTTCAGAGTCACTGTTATACAGGAAAGTCGCTGCCAACATAAACTGCATGTAGTTAATCAGAAAGATTTAGGTAACGTTGCTGTTAAAAGCATTAGATACAATCCCCCCCCAAAAAGGTTTACACATGCAAAAGGTGGAAAAACTGATTTATAAATATAATTATATAATTTATTATTACAATTTATAAATCACAGTAGAAAAAGTTGCTAAACTGAAAAGAAATGAGTACAGGAATGAGAAAACTACATTTTTTATAGATCAAGACTGAATGAAAACCAATCTGATGCAGGACTAACATGGAGAGACAAACAACCATTTACATTCACATGGAAATTTAGATCCACCGATTAACCCAACCCCACTAACTGCATGTGTTTGGATTGTGCAAAGAAGTACCTGGAGAGAACCCACGCAGACACGGGGAGAACATGCAAACTCCACACAGAAAGACCCCGGCCAGTTGGCAGAGTCGAACTCAGGGCCCTCTTGCTGTGAACCAACAGTGCTAACCTTTTTAGCATATTGTGAAATTTGGCACATTACAAAAACGTTTGGTATAACAGGATGTAGTAGAAAGAATCTAAAAAAGTCTGATTTAGGTTTCTGTTTTCAAAATTTAGAGAAGCTGTATTTTAACATTGGATTTCTTCTGTATCTGTGTGCAATATGGAAAAGGTCAGCAGAGGGCGTTCTGGATGTTTATTTTGTCAGTACACATGGCTCTTGCTGCTTTACAGCCTATCCAGCTTACAGTCAATAGTGACAGCAGGCACACAGTGGGGTTCCATGTCTGACGAAAAAGCCTTTCATGTCTATGATGGCAGAATGTTGGGTTGTGCTGGAAAGCTGTGCTACTTCAGAGTAGTCTGAGTAAAAGCGTATTTCTAAAAGATGTCCTTTCACTTTATGACGGAGTAGATCAGTACCAATGAGGTTTTTTAGCAGTATTTTTATGCACATCTGAGGCATCATTTCCCAGAGTTAATCTAAGTGTATCCTTAACTGTCATCCCACTAAATGGGCTCTATGAAGCCCCAGGAGTTATATTTTTGTTATATCTCTTTTTTCAATCTTTCAGGTATTTTATGATTTTGTCAGTTAATGTGTTTCTAATGATGCCACATCATTGCTTTCTATTTCTGCTTTGATTAGTGTTTTTTTTTTTTTTAAATACAGATGTTTTAAAAAGAACCCAATTCTGCCGTTGCAGTTTTAGCAAACTGATTTATTCAGTTATTGTTTGTCCTAAGTTAAAGTATCACATAGTATCAAGGGAGGCAGGGGTACCTGTAATGTGTCAACTTAGATGCTATTACTGCATTCATCATCTTGATGGGGAACTTCCCAGACTGGAAGTCATCAGAACATTGGAGACATTGCCAGATCTACTTGAGACAGATAGATGCCCTGGTTATGCCACACATGAAAAGGACAGCTGATGCTGTTATATTGCAAGCCACAATCCCTCCTGGGAGTGAAGAAAATTCCATCTGCCGATGTGACTGTCCAATATTTGGCTGGACAATCTACTTGACAAAGGTGTCACCTTTATCTGACGGAAGAGTGGAGTGCCCAGAACGAGGTGCTGTCCCGAGTGGAGGAGTTTAAGTACCTCGGTGTTTGTTCACAGGTGAAAGCAGAGTGAAGCAGGAGATTGACAGACAGACTGGTACAGTCTTGGCAGTGATGTGGATGCTACACCAGTCTGCTGTGGTGAAAAGAGAGCTGAGAGAATCAGTCAATTTGACGGCTAATGTGACCATACCGTCCCAAATGGTCAGGAGCTCTGTGTAGTGACTGAAAGAATAAGATCACAGATGCAAGCATCTGTGATGAGTTTCCTATGAAGAGGGTCTGTGTGCAGCCTTAGAGATATTCATTTGGATGCCGCTACTCCTTCACATAGAAAGGCACCAATTGAGGTAGTTTGGGTGACTGACTGGGATGCCCTGTCTGTGCCTTCAAGGTGAGGTGTTTTGGACATGTAAAGAAGGCCCCAGGGCAGACAGAGGACATGGTGGAGAGGTTATGTCTCTGGGCTGGCTGGTTTTTGTGTTATTTCAAGTATTTTATATCAGTTTCATCACAAAAATACAACACAAATAATGTTTACTTTATATCAAAATCAAAATATTGTTAAATAAGCTGTTAAATAACAATTTGCATTGTATTTGGAATAAAGTTACAAGTTGAATCAAAGAAAGCTATTGATTTTAATCTTTTACAAAATATGTAAATTAATTGTAAGTTTGAAAAAAAATAATAATGAAAATCATTTTTTTCTTAAGATTATATTAATTATGTAACTAATAATGCATTAAGTAGAAATAAGGTTTGTTTCTGCCACCAAGGAGGTTACATTTTTTGGTAGTGTCTGTAAACATGATATCTCAAGCATGGGGTCAACAAGCCATTAAAATTTACCTCACATACGCCGAGGTCAGCTTATAAAAAAGCCTTATAACATAGAAACTATAATTTTTACAAGTGTGGTCTAACATATAGTATAAAGGTGATTGAGATTGAGAACCTTCACAGAGATATGGCATAGAGATTCAACATATCATGTAAAATTTGACCTCTAACCTCTCCTTCAAACTCGATTGATCTGAAGGACAAAGTGATAATAATGCTAAATATCTACTAAAAACTATGTTACTTAAGATATAGAGACTGATCTACAACGCTAAATATCTTGTTTCTTTGGACCTCTGATCTCTTCTTATAAGGTTAAACTTTCACAAAGTGTCTTTTATCTTTAAAGCTGTGCTTAAAAGTCTACTGCCTTTGTTTGTATTGGCAACATTTAGAAAACAATACTGGTATATGGGGATTATGAATATCAAGTTATAGTTTGTATCCAAATATCATGTCACATTTGACCTCTCATCATATTTCTCCATATTTCTCCATTTTACATTTACAAATGACCTGTTATCGATTAGCTACTCCCATATAATGGTTGTATAATCAAAGTAAACATCCTTCATATATAGTCATTGATTAATTGTTGTTTAATAAAGGTGATTTATTATTATTACCTTCAAGTAAAATGTGCATGTGATTAAACAGTATGATGATCCTATTTCTAACAAGATGGAGCACTGTTTAAAAAAAAAACAAAAACAGAACTCTGACTCTGAATAACTTTACATTTAATTAAAAGTAGAACAAAGGTAACATATCAAATATGCAAACTATCAGTGTTTGTTGTTTGTAAAACAAATATCTAGTACTGTTTAAAAGTCTCAAGCTGCTGCTCATTTCTTTATGGTTTGCTGGGTAAATGGGAAATAGGTGCAAGGATTAAGTGAAATAGATACATGGACATATAGTGTATATGGTAAAAACATAGCTTGTAAAATTTTAATGAGCCTGAAAGTTAATATTTGGTATGACTGCCTTTATTCTTCAACAAAGAATAAACTCTGTTAGGCAAGCTGCCTTGTAATTTTTTTATATAGTCTTCAGGAATAGTTCTCCAGGCTATCTGAAGAAGATCCAAGGCTCTTCTTTGGATGTTGTTCTGTTCTCTGTCAAGACGAACCCAGATAGCTTCAATAATGCTGAGGTCCGGGCTCTGGGGAAACCAATCCATGACTGATTGTGTTCTGCTGGCATACCTCACCCTTTTCTTCCTTCTTCCCTTCCTTAAGAACTGCTTCTTGACAGCCATCACTTCCAGTGAACAATTTCGGATGAGCTTTGGGTGAATAGAATACGGGTCAGATGCATGTCTCAGGTCCTGTGTCAGGTCTTTCAGGAACTGTCCCCCGGTTTCTGAAGGACATAACTTTCAGATATGTTAGATGTTATTTAGGTCTGCACGCCTCCTCTTTTACCTTCAACTTGAATATTTTCCTAAAACTTTTTAAGCACACACTGCATTTCAAATGAAAGAAGGGATGGCTAAAGAACATATAAATGCTATATTTAAAATTTCACCACAGCATCACATTTCAAAAAGTTGTGACAGGCGACATTTTTATCATTGTATTGCATCCCCTATTACCTCTTCTTTTAAAAGTGCCCACTTAGTATTGGGGAACATAGAGCAATTAGCTTTGAAAGAGCGATTTTCAAATGCCTGTTTAGGATTTCAGCTGCTCAACAGTTTGGGGGCCTCATTTGTTGTTTTTCATTTCATAATGTGCCAAATGTTTTCAAAGGGTGACATGTCTGGGTGGATTTTCATCTGGACTCCTTTAATATTGTGCCATGCATGCTGGTGTTATTCATTCTGAATGTGGTTTAGCATTGTTTTGCCAGATCACAATAAGCGAGGCCTTTGCCTGGAAAGGACTTCATCTGGATGGCAGCGTGTGCTCCTTCACAACTTTTATATTATAGCTGGCAGGCTCTTAACAGTGACAAATACTCATGAAAGAGAGGCTATAGATGGGCCACAATTGAAAAGAAAAGCCTGCATAAAGTCCCTTAGTTTGTTGTTGGGTGACCACGCAATGCCAGAACAGCCTGAACGTGCCCTGGCAATAACATCCATCCACCCATTTTCTTAACAGCTTACCCATTTCAGGGTGGTGGAGACAGCTTTCATCAGGAGACAAGTGCAGTACACCCCAGACAGTTTCCCAGTCTATGTGAGGGCCCCTGGCAATAAAAATGTCTGAAACTCCATTGGAGGGATAGAGCACCGTTTTACCAGAAGATATTTCCTCATTTAGTGTTTTGATGATAGCGATGGAGAGTGCTGTCTAACAAGGCGGTCCAAAATCTCTAACAGGGGTTTGAGCGGAGAGTGACTGGTGACTGCGAAGGAGATAGCATATCACTGACAATATATTTTTTACACATTGGGGACCATGGATTGGAGCAGTGTGATCCTGGAAAAGAGCACTAACACTGAGATAGATATGTCAGGATAAAGGTTATCACTCAGAACAACTTTGCATTGACTGGCAGTGATCCACTGTGAGTCTGTTTTAAACATCACTTATCCCAATGCATGAGTGTAGTGAACTACACAGTAAGCAGCCATTATGTAGTTTTCTCCTGCTCCATTAACATGGAACAGCATGGACCGCAGACTGTCTCATATTAGTTTCACACAGCATTAGTCAGCGAACTTTCACAGATGTCACATGATATCTTAAAGTAAGCAATAAATGCTACACAAAACATATCAACTAGCACGACAAAAAGCCATGTACATCCAAACGCTACATACGATTAATTATGCTGCATCTGTATAATATCTACACCCATCTGTGTTTCCTTGGAGGCTCATTTCCCTTTATTGTGGTCCTCAACAATAACAGCTACTTCTACTTCACTTAATTTCCACGTTTCATCTGGAGACTGATATCACTTGTTCTCAAGTGTTTTCTCAAAGAAAGTGCTGTTTAGTGAGTTTGCTTTATTGGGGTTGCTTTTGCACTCTCTGTGCATCAGTTGCATTTGTTATAGTGTCCCAGAGTTTACTTGTGTTTGCCTTCTAAAGTCCTAAAACACCATGTTGTGTTTTAGGGAGACCAGGTGTGAAAGTGATAATTATGAAAATGAATAAACAGTTTTTAAAAGCTGCAGGGAGAGCAGTGCTGGGGCTTGCTTTAGAAACAGTGGAGCCACTTACCCTTTCTATGATCATAAAATATGTAAAGGTCAGAAAGATGTTCATCATATGCAATCTGAAATGTCAAAGATTTTAATTTTATGTCGCATGTAACAGATAGGGGTATTTTGTAAAAGCAATAAAGCAGACTAGTAATAGCACATAGTTTGACATTTATTTGATCTTCGCACTAAAACTTTATTTGCTTGGAGATTTTTAATTTACATCATGCAGACTATATATATATATATTTGAAAAGAACATTTTCTAGCTTCTAGTACAGATGAACTGAATCCAGACAACATCACCTTCACAGAGACCAACAGAGACCTGCATGCTGCCGCTGCCATCTGCTCTGGGAGTAAACCAAAGGGATGTAATATTGAGCTTCTGAGGCTGAAATTATGCATGTCTTCCGATTTTCTGCTGCAGGCGATGAAATCACAGAAATGTAAAACAGTGGCTGTGTGTACGTGGAGTTTACACAAGTCTGAACAGGTGCCATAACAATGCAATGACTTCCCATCCCTTGAAAGAGTACAGACCGCTTCTTGGGCATAACAGAGGATTGACTGCATCCAGGCAAATTACTGAGCCAGCTGTGCTTTCGTCCTACTACTGATAGTCCCATAGGCCCCTGCAGTGCATATTTGAGCTGCATCCAGCATCCGTGCAATAAACAAAAAAGTCTGCTAGTTCTCTTTAGAACGTGACGACATTTTGAGAGACATCCAAAAACAAAAGAAAATACGCGGTAATGAATGGTCCATTATTCGTAGCTCTAAAACAGACATGTTTGCAGAGATAGTATGGATCATAACTATAGTCCTAATTTCAACAACAAAATTATCAAGACCACAAAAATGATGATTGCCTTCTGAGGAGGAAGTAGAGGGATGCAGTTTGATTATTAATGGCATTACCACTTAACATGATTACACATCCCCATGTTAAATGTGTCATCATCCAATGCTTTTAACAGCAGTAAATCACATCTGCCTGAGAAAGACAAAAGTTTCTTTAAATAAGATGCTGTCCATGCTGAACTTTGGGGAAAATGGTCTAGACTCTCGAGGCATTCAGAATCTGAAATGGATGTAGATTGATTTAAACTTGAGCAACAATGTTTGGTGTCCTCTTTACTTGAGTAACAGACGAGACTGCATTTGCTATATGGATGAACTTTTTAAATAAAGCTTTAGGGCAGCAGTTTTTACAGTACTTTTTTATCCCCCAAATGAAAACAGTCAAAGCGAATTACTGGAAATAGAAACGAAGTGTATAACGTAAATAATTCAATAATCTTAAAAAAAAAAATTCTAAGAAGTTATCAAAGAAGAAGGGATGAGAAACAGATCTGTCACTCCTTTGGCACTGCTTATCCCACTTAGGCTTTCACAGGGTGGCTCTGGAGCCTATCTCACGGTGCAAGAGACCAGAGAGTGGGGGTGTTATTTACTAACATGCAAACTTAACCACATGTAGTAAAATTTCGACACTGGGCTGCTGTCACAACTTTGATTCTAAATTAGCTACACAAGTGAACCCCCCCACCCTGCCCAAACCTTCTTTTGTGAGGATAAAGACAAAAACAACAAAAAAACAACAAAGGACTGAAGAAACATTTGGAAACCCAAAGAAATGGTCAATCAGGAGATGCGATGACATCCCTGCAATCACTTGAAACAGAAAATCACATGTCACCACCTGCAGGTCATCAGCCACACACACACACACACACACACACACACACACACACACACACACACACACACACACACACACACACACACACACACACACACA
>NW_005187508.1:2037214-2056708 GCF_000239375.1 Pundamilia nyererei
CACACACACACACACACACACACACACACACACACACACACACACACACACACACACACACACACACACAGAGGGTTTTTATTACTTCCTACGGATTATGAGCTCAGACTTATCTGTGAGGAAATGGCACAAACAAAGTAAACACATTTGAGGAGACCCATGGGGTAAATTAAAAACACTGAAAAGTGGTCTCGCCTTGAGACCATTACACCAATCTAAGCAGTGCGGTCCTGCAAGTATGGAAATAACGTTACTCTGTGAGTGTCAAAGTGAGTTCTCTGAAAATCACATGATTGTTACATAAACGCAGAGCAGAGGCTGTGAAAGGTTCTGTTAGATTTCATCAGTATGCAGTGAGGAAATCCTAAGTTCACTTTTAAACGTGTGTATAAATGAATCCTTAATTTAAAAGTCCTTTAAAAAGAATGGACAGAATATAAATGTGTTCATTCAGGATGTATAACTGCAAAACCTTAACAACATGTACCAATGAATTTAAATGCTGTTTTAGCTGTTTCTCTTTTATCTTTATGAAAAACTGTTCCACCTGTTCCGCTTTGCCACAAATACTGCATTGCGTATTTTTCTTCCCTGCTGAAACCTATTCATCATAACAAGTCCTGGTATAGTGACCATTGTGACATCGCACATATGGTACGGCATGGCTCTGCAATGTGATCGCTTCATTTTCTGCATATATTTTTATTTTTCGTTCAAGACCGTTCTTGCAGCCTTCCATCGGCATGGAAACCCCTTCATCTAAAACATGAAGAAGCCGTTAATGCATTTTACAGTAATGCCTATTCTCACTTGTTTGGATTTACTTTGACAGCAGAAACCAAACTGACATTGATACTGTGCAAATTAGCCTTAAAACATACCATGCAGTCTTCATACATTACAGCAAGTGCAAAGCTAAGCACAGCAGAGGACTGTCAAATATATTACATATTTCATAGAAATATATAATTGGCATATTTATCCTGCTTCATAAACATTTAGGAACATTTGAATAACCCACTTTTCATCTGAAAAGTAACTTTTATCGTGCAGGTATAGGCAGATGCCATCATGCTAAAAGATGCGCTTTTATATAAAATGTGCTGTATATGTGTTATTTCCTGCTTCCTTGTTCCTACCAAGAATGCTGATGGCACAGCTTTGATGAGCTGAGGCTGGTGTGACCATGAAAAGATGAAAAGACATAAATGACAGCCTATCGAGGAAGACGGGGAGGATCAAATCTCACATCATCTGTCTGGCATATTGGCGAGAAATAGTGTTTACAGCTCTGCTGCAAGGCTCCCCTTAACATAGGAACATTGCACTGACAGAATTTATCGCATCCTTAATGCTTTATCTTCACTTCTACCAATCCTGAATGTTGTGTGTGTGTGTGTGTGTGTGTGTGTGTGTGGATGAGTTGCAGAACTCTTTACATCTTCTACTCTTACACCTTCTGATAGGATCTGAAAATAAACCCCTCTCATCGGAAAGCACAAACGAATAAGACAGGCGAATTTCAACATATTACACGAATATGTCTTTTCACTTTGAAGCAATGAGCCCAAGGTTCTCTGTGCATGTAAAGCCAATTCAAAGGCAATTCAATCTAGCTTTCTGTCACTCAGAAGAAGAGTGAGCTTAAGCTCTTGAAAACACCTGACAACTCCAAAGACCACTTGATATACTACTGGGCAGTGTGCGAGGAGGTTAACATGCTGGGATTTAGTTCACCGGGCGCAATCGCAACACTTTCTTCTATCTTTATAAAATCAATAAAATGAACATCCATCAGATGTATCCCTTGAATTTAATGAAGAGTTTAACTTTAACACTTTTTCTGGATGACAGACAATTTCTTATTCAATTATCATTTACAAAACCTTTTATGGCTAGTGCTTATTATATGAGTAAAAGTTGATTGATATGATGGTTCTGATGTTTCAAAGAAGGTTTTTAATATTTTTAAATGATTTAATCAATGTGTGCTTTTATTACTTTATTACCAGCTACATAAGAATTTGTCCTCTGAGGAATGCAAATACATCTAGGTGGCTATTTCCTGAAAACTTAAAACTGAGGTCAGCACTTCATAATGTTTTTCCAGGTGAAAACAGCCTTTTATTGAATGGGTGACACACTTGCATAGTAATACAAGCGATTATTCTAAATGATGATAATAAGGACACACAATTATATGACTTTAGAGCCCATCAACTGACATTTTTTTCACTGAACCTTAAATCAAATGTGAGATTATTATAAGCCATCACCCGAGGAAAAAATAAAACAAGATGCATTTAAATTGAATGTTGTCAAACAGCAAAAGTAATTTAGTAATTAGTTGGAATTGTTTGAAAATCTAATTGTGAAACAGGAACGCATTAAATTCTGAGTGCTGTAACCAGCTCAAAGTTCAGGAGAAAACATGCTGTTCTGTGACAATGGAAAACAGAGCAGAGTGCAGGATTCAACTTTTAATTGCTGCGATGCCCCTGACAATGGGAACTCAAATATTAAAATGTGCTTGTTTTCTGAAATTATCAATTCCTTTCAAGAACAATAAAGTAATGTTTAAATAGTTATCGTAGCTATCATGTAAAATATATTGTGTATCACATAAACTCGAAGAACCTTCTTTTCTTAAAGGATCATTTCCAAGATTCAGGGACATCATATTTTGATATTTTATTACATCTAAATCTTTAGCAAATATTTTTGGTTCAGTGAAAAGAGTCATTTGAATTAAAATGACATGTTTTTTAATGTAAAGTTAATGCCTTTAATTGCTTAAAAATATTACTGTACTTCACTTCTGCATGTTTAAAGGGGTTATGACACAGAGAAAAAGCTCTACCAGGAAACTGACATACCACGCATGACCATCTGGTGTCAGCATTGCATACTCAAACCAAACACAGATTTCTCATTTTTCTTTTCCTTTCTTTTTCGTTTTGACATTTTAAAGTCCTTCACGCTAATCTTTGTAGCAGTTAACACCTGTGAAGCATTTTCAGATAAGTCCAAATCCAAATTGCTTCTACATTTTAAACTTTTCTAGTAACAAGGTCCAGTGCAGAATATTTCAAAGTTGATAGATTGTTCCACCTTTTAGTGATAAACTTATCTTTTTGTGATAATCTAATTTTCAGATATCAGCCAGCTGCAAAAATGACATATAATTGCGTGACAGTGGTGCTGTTGGTTCAACAGGAAGGCAGACAAAAGCTAAACTTCACTGGGCGTTCTTGACTTTGGAAGATGTAAATGGGAGAATGACCTCCACACTTCAGCCTGCTTAGAAAATTGTTCTGAAGTGTTTAACTGCAGCTTGCTGTTATGAAACTGAGAATTTGGACCAAGCTGACCTTGAATAAAGATGGCCTTGTCTCCAGTTTTGTACCACTTTCAAGTAAGGCTTCCATTCGCTGTAAGTAATGACTTTATTGATGAATAAATTTGCCAACATTTGGCTCAGTTCTTGATAAAAAAAAATATTGCAAGTTATTTTGCTTGGTGTCATTACAAGTGTCACACCTGCTGTTGCTCTCATTGTTACTGTGCGAAATAATCTGAGAACAGAGTGGACAGTGCTAACAGCCAATGGGTATGTCTGAAGTTTTTAATGTCAAAGTCAAACTTTTACATGATTAATCTTCATACCAAACCATTCGTCAAGAGCTCTTCTTCTTCTTCCACATCATAGCAAATGCAATTAGTTCATTATGTAATTACAGGGGGGAATTGGCAAAGAAACAGAGCCAATTCCTAAAGGTAAAGAAAACAAAGAAGAGGAAAACAAAAATAACATTTTTTTTTTCCTTTTTTTATCAAGTGCAGATTTGAACCTTAAGCATGCCATCGTTTGTTATGGTTTCCGGTTGTCTGTTCTACAGTGTACTTTATTTGTACATGGCTAGGGTAACAGCACAAGGGGGATGACAGGTACATGGCGTCCACTGAAGTGTCTCTTCTCAAAAGTGTCTTGATTAGTAGGTGGCAGATCTCAGACATGATGCCTTTCTCTGTCTCTCTCCCCTCTTCATTTTCGCAGTAGACTGAAACATCTTCATGTTTAAACGTGCAGTATAAAAAAAAAGAGACACACCCACACAGATTCATTTACATAAAGTTCCCTTAAATCCACTCTTAAGTGTTTGAAAGGTGCCATCATGGAACTGCCATAAAACAGCAGTTTGAAGAAATATTTGCCACTTTTAAAAGGCAGGGCTGTCTCAAGAGTCTCTTTGCAAAACTCACAAACTGGTTTCTCCACGGGTTCTTGATGCCCTTTAAGGGTCTGAAAACCATTTATCTCAACTCATTCTCCCAGAGAATGAGCACGTGTCCTTTTGTCTCTCAGAACATACCATGCAGGATATTATGATTGTTTTCAATCCCCATGAAGTCTCCAAGAAGCGAAAAATCCCAAATGTTAGGCTTTGAATTTTGTTACATCCTCAGCACAGTCCATCAAAAACAGAGCTCAGTAAACAGCCATATTGGGGTATATGGGAGTAATGAAGGCTTTGGGAGTAAATACATCAGTGGACCTGAAGCTAAAGAGTGTTTTTTACAGAGTTGGAAAGTTAAAGATATATACAGGTATACAAAGTGTATCCACACACACACGGAGCTGTTCTTATCCTTGTAAAATCTAAGGAGGTGTCACAATGATTCCTGCTTCATTTCCAGTCCAGTTACCTTTCAGTGAGGTGACAGTCAAGCCGCGACTCTGTGAGTAAGCTGAACCTTACTACACATTTTTAAAAAAAAATGTCTTAGTTCACTCTTATGTTCCGAAAACAACCAGAAAAATTAAGAGACACACTAGCAATTTTCCAGCAGTGCTACATTCCTCTATCCAGACATTAATGAGATCAGAACAGATCAAGGGAGGAGAAGAGAGGAGAAAAGAAACTCATTAAGACCACAGGGACGACCTAACCCTATTATCCCTATCACACCACTGAGCCACACACTGATGATGGGAATTAAGATGTGTTGGCCTCAATCCACACCCACTCTTTAGCCCAATGCAGCAGAGTGTGTCGAAGTCGTGCAGTAGCTGATGGGAAGGACAAAATGTGAAGGAGTCTGTTATCTGTGCAGTTCAGCACAGCAGTATGGGCGTGTTCAGGTCAGCACTGCGCGGTGAAACGGGTCGCAGCACAAGTCTTACGTTCCCAATTCACTATGTTCTTTTTTTAATATATATATATATATATATATATATAGCCTCTGGCATCCTTTGTGCCAAAGTGAGCGAAAGGGCCCAAGGTTACTTCAAACTCTCTCCACGATAAAGAAGAAACGATCTCATCCACTGAAGCTAACTCCCTTGCTGCAATCATTATCTCCATTTCCCCGCGAGCACACACATTTAGTACAGATGTATCCAAATAGGCGTGGTATTCAAAAAAGCATGTGGTTTAAAAAAGAGAGGAAAAAAAAGTTAGCATAATCTTTCTTTCATGCAGTTTTTTTCTTTCCTTTTTTTCTTACAGAAGCTATAGAAGTTTGGTCTTTTCTATGAGTCCTACGTACAGCAGAATAGCTCCGGTTTTCACATTGTCTATCGTCACTTACAGTAGATGTCACTGAAATTCCCTTTAATGTAGTCTCACACATCAGTCAGAGATGAATAATTATTAAATACATTTCATGTTTAAATACTGGATGGAGGGGAGCAGGCAAAATGCTACAGCTAGTTCAATGATAATGTTAAAAAATTATGATAAAAAAGCACATACATACATAGTGCACATGAACTATGCACTTAGTTTATATGACTTATGTTTAAATATGCTGTGTGTATGTGTGTGTTGTGTTTGCCTGTTCTTAATTTTTTCTGTATGAAAGTTAATGCAGGTTATTACATACTTTATGTTACACAGCCACTGACTCGTGTCATAAACGGTGGCCTTATGCACGTCCACATTCTGTAAATGCACTGTATGTTTGTGTTTACATGCTATGCTCAGTGTATGAGCGCTTGCATGCGTATGAGTGCATATGTGTCCGCGTGTGCGTGAGAGAGCACTTATCATACATGAACACCGTTAGGATACCGCAGATGTGCAATGAACTAAGCACCCCAGTCTACTCAACGAAAGACAGCAGCGGAGAGATAACGCTGCTGTTTTATCAAATACTGACATACACTATATACATACAGACTGGGTGTAAAGGTAAAATAATAAACATATATTCTCACACACGCCCGAATACTGTGGCACTACTGACATACTATGAGGACACTGTATTCTGAAAAATTACATTTGATTGTAAGAAAAGTCTGTTTTCACATTGTTGCTGTTTGTTCTGAATCGTATGTGTTTTAAACAACTGACGTTTTTTTCTAGTGTGTAACATTACGGCGATCACACTCGGGCGGTACTTTACGCTCTATTTATGACAGAAAATCCTCAAGACATGAGCAGTTTGATTGGTTAATATCCCCCTCTTGTGTTATGATACAGTTGATTAGACATTAGAAAAATTGATTGGTTTGAATTAGATTCAAATAACTCAATCAAAGACCCGTCACTTCTTTTTTAATCTGTTTTGACTGGATGAAACCTCTGTGGTTTTTCAGCAGATGGCTCACCAGTTGAGTCCAAATCTGGTCTGCTGTAGACTCAGTTTTTATACGCACTCAGGAATTTATAGCATCAGAATTTACACCGTCTCCGCTTCTTTCTTCTTCATACAGTTCCCTCTGTGGGATAGGGTCAGGCATGCATCAGATTCAGGTAAAAAGAAGAGAAGATTGTCCTCCTCCACATTGTCATAAGAGGAGCTTTGCCTGTAGGTAACTTTCACCAGTATTTAGAAAAATGCTTTAGAAAGTGTTCTTTCTGTTCAGGGTTCTCCTAGGAGTTGATCCAATTTTTTTCCTACATTTAAGGGCCTATAAATATTAGTCAGAATCAAAAAGTATTTTTGGAAAACATCTTTTCTGACAGTTTCACATCTTCCCAGGTTCCAAGTCCTTTCACGCTGATGACTTGCCAGTGAAGTTTTAATCCTCCCTCTTGTTACGGAAAAGGAAGTAGTGGTGAGGACTGCAAGGATGTCACAGGTAGACCTCACGGCGTGACAAGGTCAGGCAGGATGTGGTCTTGTAGTCCCCTCCTGTCCGCGTCAGTGGTATGACCTCAGGTGGGTTTTGGCCTTCTCCCCCTCCCTCCTCTTGTTGGCGTCTCCCAAAACCAGCACTGCTAAATGTGTCGTAGGATGCAGAAGTCATCTTGCGGTTAAGAAGGTTACGGTTGTGATCACCCATATTCCTGTTGTGGTTTCCCCTACCCAGGGTGCCAAGCGGATCCCCATTGGCTAGAGGTAATCTCTGACCTTCTCCACTGACGACCACTCCGGGTTCGGAGCTCCCCGCGCTTCCCGCACTCTCACTGTCACTCTCATGGTCGTTACCGCGAAGATTATTGTTGTCATCTCCGGGGGCAAAGGTCGAGAGTCGTGGTGGGTCGCTGCCGTGGCGCTGACGCGGCCGTGCCGAAGAGCGGACAGGCATCCAACAAGTGTCAGAATGGCCAAACTCATCACACTCCCTGGTACACTTCCCTGTCAAAGCTACATCTGGCAGCTGTCTAGCATCTGGATACAGAAAAAAGAAACAAAAGAAGTTAAATGACATCTCTGCCTTAATTTAACAAGTAATATATCACAATGAAAACACTGGCGAAAAGAGAGTGAAAGGGGAATGTCACAATGAACTGACTCACGGTGCCACACACTAGACCACCAAATGATGAGGAGACAAGGAAATAAAAAGTACCAGAGAGAAAGGAGAGTTGAACAATGAGACAGGAAGACAGAAAATAGCTTTAAAAAGATGGTTTTAGACAAAGGTTGCAAAGGAGGGGGTTGAATTAAAGGAAAAATGCTGCTGGAGCAAAAAGAAAAACTGCTGACATCCAAAGAATGCATAAAAAAATCAGGTGCGGTTCAGCATTACATTAAAGGTAAAAGTTGAGGTCAAAGCAAAAAAAAAAAGAAAAAGAAAAAAATACTGAAAAGAAAAGGAAATTCATCAGCAGGAATTTGAATGGCAAGACTAAATTTCTTTATGTGGAAGGAATTGATTGGATGTGTATTTGTAACATTCCTCCAGTGCTTTTTTCCAAAGGTTAGCAAGACTACCAGAGATTTAATGCTGATGTATTGTAGCCTTATGTATGCAAAACCAGTCGTTTGTCTTTTCATGTCTTGTAATGTGTTCATTTCCTGTTAAAGCTTCTAACTTTGGCTTCACTTGAATTTACCGCAAGAAATTAGATATCTCTGCTGTAATCTGCCAGCAAAGTTTTACTGAATATGTAGAGCGGCAGCAGTAACTTCATGCGAAACCAAACAAGAACATACTTGTGCAGTATAATTAAAGCCAACACAATGAATTCTCTGTTCAATTCGTCTCTCCATCTGACCGTGACAAAAACTTATTAAACTCAACAAAATTTCACACACTGGCAAGAAGCAGCATTGAACTGGAAACTCACTGATAGCCACAGAACTAGTTATTCACCAAGGTCACAGTGACCCTGGCTTGTTGCCGATGTTGCTGCAGCCCTGGCATGACCATATACAGAGGAAAGACGAGTGAAAAGATCAAAAGAATAACTTTTTTTGTCGCTTGCCATCCTTGACAAAGACTTTGCACAAAAAGGTGAAAACACAATTTCATTGGTGAAGCAGATGCTTGGACAAGGCCAGGTATGGTTCTCTGGCATAACATACTAACACACATTAGCTTTTATTAAAAAAAAACCTTCACATATTACTCAGAAACACTCTGTATATGTGGGACAAGTGCATGCACACACAGAGACACACAGACACACACACAGAACAAATGCTTTTTTGTATAAAACAGATTTCCATCATGTGAAAGACTGAAAAGATTCCCGAGGCCTTGACAGCAAGCCGAGGTTTTAATGAAAGTGTTATTGTGTGTTTTTATGGCATAGAAAGAGGAGGTGAGGGGGTGCGAGAGAGAAATAGGGAAAGAGAAAATGAGAGACATAGATAGTGTCTATCAACATGTCCAAGCAAAGTAAAACATATAGAAGTAAATGCATCGCTCGGCCTTTTTGAGCTCTAATGCGCCATGCGTGTACCATTCTCCACATGCTCCTCCTCCCCTACGCTGCCCTCAGGTGTGGTTCGCTCGTAGCCTTCCTCTGGAAGTGGCAGGGCTCCCAACCGAGGCCCTGATGAACTCTTGCTACTCGGAGTCTCCGAGTCTTCCAGGCCACTGTCATAGCAACCACCGTCCTGTGGTTGGCTCACTACCGAGAAGGTCACCCGGCGAAGGGTCCCCTGCAGAAAACAGACAGAAACACACGCACAATATGAGATTAATCATCCAGTATTCCTAATCTGAGGTTCTAAATCTGAGGATTAGGCTGTTGGGCAGGGGTCTGCAAAGACATATTGGGATTATCAGAGGATGTTCGCCTTGATTATGGGCTTAGCTGCTACAATGCAGGGTAATAGTTATCAACCAATCATGGCACTCCCTCAAAGTTTTCAGTTGGCCTTTAATCCCAGTTTAGATTAAGGTTTCTGGACATGGTTGATGTTTACAAACCTCTGGACGGGCCAGAGAGAGTTTCTTTTCAATCTGGAATGGTGCCTAGTAGTAGCAGCTGGGTAATATAAAGTTCAAGCTCACAAACAACATTGAGTTAAATGATGAGTCTGGTGACATTTTACATCTTTCTCATTGACAGCAAGAAAAAACGGACATGCACAGATTTTATGCTTTTGACTAAAGCAAAAGCCGGGGTGAAGGCCTTCCGTTTTCCTGTCTGTCTCTCAGATACAAATACTGGCAGGTCAGATTTTTCGGAAATGTGCTGGAATGGTGGAACATGCACAAAGGAAGAGGCCATTAAATTTCAGTCTGATTGGTGGTTAACTCTTTTGAAACTGCAAAAAAGG
This sequence comes from Pundamilia nyererei, assembly GCF_000239375.1. NCBI lineage: Eukaryota > Metazoa > Chordata > Actinopteri > Cichliformes > Cichlidae > Pundamilia > Pundamilia nyererei. The sequence goes on from NW_005187508.1 coordinate 2,047,181, forward strand.
CCTCGGTGGTGCATGTGCTTTCCAGTTAAAAAGGCTTGTCTGTGTCTCCAAAGGCTCATACAGCCTCTCTGGCGCAAAGGGTGACATGTTCCTTCAAAATGAATGACAGGCAGCGTATTCAGCTCAAGCCAGTCTCTACTAGATCATCCTGCTGTGTATGTGGAATTCGCACTAGCTTACTTACTAAAATCCACTGCATTTATTTAACCCCTTAAAGCTTGAGTTTTAATTTATGTCACATTTGCTACACCTGGCATTTTTTTAACCTCTATTTTTGTTATTTATTGCTTAAAATGTATTGTGAGATTTATTTAGGTTTTTCGGGGGAGTGGGGAGGGTTGACAGATGATGTAGAAGTCTAAAAAATGCATTTTAATATAATACACTGGGCATTAAAGGGTTAATAAAAAAATAAGAATGTAAAACTACACATTTATGATCCACAACAATTTACATCCTCATACTCTTTGGGCTCCAGTTCCAGAGATATGAGATATCAAAAGATCTAACAAGCGTTTTCCTTCATTTTATCTTAGTTTAGAAGTAAGCCAACTCATCATAATGTAGAAATTTATTAATATCTGAATAGCAAAAAATAAATAAGAACTGCAACTTTCAAAAATAGGTTGCAAGCATCCTTGCGACACAAACCACTGAACCATCTCCCATCAATAAAAAATAATCTAGTTTTACAGTGTAAGTGGTTTCAGGAGTGAATTACATCATTCATGCAAACTAAGCATCGCACCTGCTCCAGTTTTAACGCTCTAATCACCCCCAGTCTAGTTAGCGGAGCGGTTTTCACTTTGAGGCGAGACAGAGAGGATAAAGATTGTTATAAGTTCACGCTGAGAGGCTATCAGTGAAAGTTAAACGACGCTGTCTGGCCTGAAGGGATCACTCTGCACCAGGAAGCCCATTTCTATATAACCCCCCTTCCCCCACAAACCCCTTTCATACTCATTTATCTGGTCACAAAATTACATCCCTTTCAACCTAAATCTGCTTTGAAACATGCAGCGTATGGGGAGGAAGTGACTGAGCAGAGGACGGAAACAGATTAGGGTGGACAAAACGTCAGCTCAGAAAGTCACCTCAGGATAATCGGGGAGAAAAACTGATGGAGGGCTGTAATAAAAGTCCGGACTGTACCAAATCTTCCTTTTCTTTCAAACAGGCACACAAGCGCGCGCAGAAAGAAAAGAAACATTTGAGCGAGTTCACCTAATGAACGCACAAGACAAGATGAGAGGCGAACACAGCAAAATTAATTAAGGAGAAACGGGAAATTAATGGAGCACGTGTTTCTTCTGCCACTTCTTAACATCGTTGAGATAAAATGGGGATGAGAAAAAGTGACTCAGACAACAGGGATGGGAGGCACGTGCAAGGGTGAGGAAAGAGCCGAGACATTGGAATCTAATGGAAAACCAGTAGTTCTTGCAACCTCGGTGGCTTCATTTTAACTCTCCACAGACGTAGCAATGTATTTTTTAGAGCGTTCACTTAGTTGAAGCAGCTCAACCTCTTTTCCACTTATTCAAACAGGGGGCAACAGCTCAGAGAGGGAACAGTGGATAAATGAGTAGAAGCTGGGTGTAAAGAGTCAGCGAGAACATGAGTAAGAAATAGTTTGGCTGCCAAGAAAATGTGGGAACTTGTAATAACAAGTGTTTTCCGACATTACAGGTGTTGACAAAAAGAAATCCTCTATTCACTTAACAGGCTGTCAAAACTTTTCTACTGCTGATCATAAAATAATATTAACTCAACATTACGGCAGGATGTGTTTTCATGATCACAGATTTATTTCATGAAAGTAATGATGAAAAATTATAATAATTTCTGATCACAAGGCCACAAGAGGGGCATGCCCGTGTTCAAGGCATATAAAACAGGAAAAAGAAAGAAAGATATTCTCATGTATGGCTTTGACAAAACAAACTTGCCCCCTAATAAATGACTGGGCAACTTTAAAAACACAGTCCGCTGTTCAGAAGCTCTTTCCTGAATCCGCTAATTTCTTTTCTTGCCCAGCTGAGAAGAACGCTCTCTATCTTACACAATAGAAGATATTTCAACCAGTATAATTGCACAGTTGACATTTCTCCCTTTTCAATCTGAAAAATGTCCAGAATAAAATAAAAATCACTTCTATTTTGATTGTATTCAATAACATCAAGGATGTGCCGTTACATCTACCTGAGTGAGGAAATACACAACTTAAGAAAAGAGGTAATAATCGTACTTTTGTGCAACTAGGTAATTTGTTTCAGGTGGGCAAAGCTGTCAGTAAACAGAGGTATATTGAGATGACAAGTAACAATAACACTGTCAATATGTTTTATATTAGCTACTATGCTAAGAAAGTTAGCGTGTGAGCAACCTTTGCTAATTGAGCAGTAAGTATAAAGTATAAAGCTGAGGCTGCTGTGTCGAAAGATCTGATTCAGCACACAAACTCTTCATGTCCTCTTCATGTGGTTATTGAGCAACTACTTAGTGTGCTCAATAAAGACGAAAAGCACAGCTGTTTGCGTGTTGCTAGTCTAGTCAGTCTGCGGTTGTCTATAATTGTCACATGAAGATCAGATAACATTTTATGGGCAATCAATGTAGAGATCATGGTCTTTCCAAAGGCTTAGCAAACTTTTTCTTAGAGCTGTACTTCTGAATATGAGATTCTTAGCTCTGTGGCTTAAATGTAACATGTCAGCTACATGAGAGGGGGTAGGATTACTGTGTAAGTGTAGAAATCCAGCTTGCAACACAGAGCACGCCTTGATTTACAGCAGCTTATTGCAAAACTGGTGCGGGTTGCTCCTCTGTGTGTGTTTTATTACAGATCTGATCTGTTCAGCCATGATTCCGTCTAATTCAATTTCCCTCTAACCTTGTTTCTGGCCAGACTTGCCCCCTTTCTTTCCTTCATCCTTGTTATTTTTTATTTTCTACTTCTCTCCCGCTTCTCCCCCTTCTTCGCTTCGGCCAATTCTACAGTCACCCCCTCTCCACAGCTGTAGCATAGCTCTCCCTCTGTCCTCCGTGACTCCTGTTCACTTCCTCCATCTCCTCCTCAATCCTTTCTTCTCCTTGCCAGTCAGCGTTATGATGTGGCGATCGATGATGTGTCCTTGACCTCGTTATGAGTCCCTCTCTGCTTCCCCACAGCGGGCTTTATTGACCCATAACTTCTCTGCACTCCCCAAACCCCCTTTTCCAGCGTCTTCTCACATCCACTGCCTTAGCCTCATTGACAAACCTCGCTTCTTTTCTTTTGCCAAATCCCATATTTTGGCATCTTCTAGTCATTACATTCTATGACTCCACACTCTACACATTCTGCCTCAGCTCCTCTTGCTACTTCACATTGTCGTCTCACTTTTTCCTTTTCGCTCTCACTCACCCTCTGCTACCCAGTAACCATTTGAACATCTTTCTTTTGTGAATATGGATTTCTTAAAAAGCTTTTCACATCTCCGCCTTCTTTGCTTATACCTGCGAAGTGTCTCCTACTCTCTCCTTGCTTCTTTGCCAGCTTCTACCTTTGCACTGAAAAACCTCCTTGATGTTTTCCAACCTGACTGACAAAAGCACTTTTGTGTGTGCATGTGCACTTTCTCTAATTTGGAGGAGGAACTTCAAAAAAGTCTCATTATTATAATAGGTAACATAGTGCTATACTCAAATATTAACTGAATGTGAAAACACATTTATTAGTTTCAAAACACACGCATGGATGAACTGGCTAAGGTCCAGTGTGGCCTATGAATTCATGCCTGATGAAGTATTAATTGAGTCTGACGGAGGACATAAAAAAAACCCCTTCCCCCTAATCTGACATGGGCCATTACAGTCCAATACTGACATGGGAGCTTCGTTCATCTGCGCAGCAAAGTGAGCGAGTGTGAGTGTCCGTGTTTGATCGATTATGTTTTCATATGTGTGTGTGGATGTAATGCAACTATATTGTACAAACATATGACCATCCTGGAAGTTGGTCTGAAGTTATTTCTGGCAGATCGAAAGAGTGAATCAAAAGGAAGCATGATGGGTCTGAACTAAGAATAAACTTAACCATCTGTATCTTGCAGCTCTGAAGAGAAAAAAAAAAGAGTTCCTAATATAGCTTTCATTTCAGGGCAAAACCGTGTTGCAGACTGTGTGTGTGAGTGTGTGTATATGCATATGAGTGAGACTTCTCACATTTATGTTTGTGTTTGATAGCCGTGTACGAGTGTGAGACTTTCAAAACCTGCAAGATGTGTTATGTCAGCCCGTGAGACTAGTCGCACCTGCGTGTGCGTCTGTGTTTGTAGAATGTGTGTGTGTGCGCGTGCACAGGTTGGCTCAGTCATCAAGGTAATTAGTGTGTAAACCTCCTTGCTGTCGGTTCAAAGAGAATTAACGAGCTCTAGTTAATTAACAGTCTCCCTCTCTTCTTGTTACATGTGTCTGCATATTCAACACATGTGTGTATCTGCACATCTGATTCTTGGTCTCTCTCTCTGTGTGTGTGTGTGTGTGTCTGTGTGTGAGAGAGAGAGAGCATTTGGATGTGAGACCGTGTTTGTGTTTGTTTATGCCCTGGTACACTCTGGTCTGCATAATGAACTGACAGGATGCGGCTTATGCATAAACCAAAACTACAAATATGGTTGTAGGACTGGAGCCACAGTTCCCTTTGGCTCTCTGCTCGTTCTCCTTGATGTTTGACATCATCTTTGTATAGGTGAAGAGCCACTGCGGCTAATTTTTAGAAACCAAGTGTACTAGGTTGTAACAGTGCATAGACAGGGGGACAAATTCCCATCATGAGCACAGATTTATTCAAATCATGTTGCATGGAGGCAGAGTGAGACACATTCAGTAAATACAGACCAAAAAATGTAAAATAATTCATTTGACGGATTGACTGATATGACTTTTTAAATGCTGATACATAATATAAAATCATTATTGATTAAAAGAGTTGATGATAGCTTTTAACTTCTGAACTGACAATTGATAAAAGTCAGTGTAATTAGGTTTCGGCTAAACATACTTAATGACCATAATAATTGGTTTTTTTCTTTGTGGCTTCTTTTTTTTATTCAAAAAAACAAAACTATGAAAAGAAGTGTAAAATGTAACAGGCTGTGACAGAACAAATATTAAATTTATCGACTGAGAGCTGGAAATGCTAGTGTTGATGATGATTAATTTTTATCTTTATTATTCATAATGACGTTAGCCGGTCCTACTGCCCGGCATCAAAAGTGTTGTGATGGATTATACTTTCATCTGTCTTTGCCCAACATATTGCTGCATGTTTGTATTTATTGCTGTTTGCTAAAAATAAAAAACTGGATGTTAAAAGAAAAAGTGTTTTTCCCGTGTTGTTAATATAGTTCTTTTGAAACAGGCCAAAGTCGGTTTATTCACTGAGTCCAACGTCAATCAAGCAGACAACAAACATCCTGTTTGTAATCGCTCCCTCCAGACACCTGAAATTTTCCTTACGTTGACTGAGGGATGCCGCGGTGTAATTTCCCTGGCAGCGATCCTTGAATCGTGATTTAATCCTGAGAACACGTTACGTTTGATGGCGTACATCAATATTTGTAAAATAAGATATTTTTAGGCCAAAAATTGGATTGTGTGACTGATGTGGGATACTGAAAGTCTTAATTACAGACCAGATTTATGGAATTCTTTAAGAGGCTTAGCAGCTCTAGTGGGCAGGATGACCTCTTGAATGATTAGAATAACCCTGGCATTTAAGCATAATATGAGTAATGACTTAATAATCAATTTAAAAAAAATAAACAAGTGATTAAACAAGTACATTGCTCTAAAAAGCCTTTAATATACAAATGAATAAAGTAAATAGCGATCTATTCTTTGGTTCTGTACAAAGTTGTCAAAAAATAAATAAATCAGAGGGTTGGCAGTTCAGTCCCTGGTCCCTCCACCTTGGGCAGGACGGTCAACCCTAAATTGCTCCTGATGGCCGGCGAGCTTCATACGCCAGCTCTACTGTGACAAGTGTTGCACGAGAAAGGATTAAAAATGCCTTAAAAGTGCAGATTATTCAACATAGCTATTTTTTATTAACAGATAATATCACTTTATCCCGATTCTTATAATCTGGAAGTTTATTTACTATCTAAAAAAATACCAGACCTGATAAAATGTCAGCCTAATGCTTATTACAGCTATAACTGTGTGGAATACGTAAGGTGATATTGCACTATACTACCAGAGCACACACTGAAAACTAATATGCTCCTGTTGACACCACATGGGTATAGTCCAGACTTCATATCCGGAATGCTGATCAGTCAAAATGACCTTTGTTTCTGCTCTTTTGTTTTGCTGCCGTTTAGAAATCATGTTGTGCTAATGCAGACAGCCAGCGTGCATGTGGTCATACTTTAAGAGTAGAGTGAATACTGGAATGAATAAGTGAACTCAATAACAGCGACCAGATTACAATGCAAATATTATTGAAAAATAATGAGCTTGCATTGACTGCTTTAAAGCAGGCATCCTTACACCTTGCATGATTAAACTGCCATGAAAAAGGCGTTTATGCAGAGACACTTCTTCACTGTGGATTCACACAAAGTGGCTCTACGGATGACATGTTGCATGACTTGCATTTAACTTCAAAGCTTGCTTTTCCTTGCCTTTCTTTACTATTGTTTTCTACCATTTTAATTAACATTTAAATTCTCTGGCTCCAGATGTCTTGTTTCATAACTGTAAGGGATTTTTTTCTTTTTACAAGCACCTTAAGTGTGAAATTTGTTGGTGAAAAAAACAACAACACATGAATATCTTTGTTGTTTTTTTTAATCTAATTGCACAAACAAAGTTCATTTCTACTCCAACACTTTTTGCTATTTCTTTTCTTCTGTCTTTTCTCATCATGACAAAGAGTCCAATAAAATAAATGAAACTAAAGTTTAACTGGAAAATGAGTTAATTGGTAAAATTTGTGTGATCCTAATAAAATCTCCAAGAGTTTATGAGAAAACCTCCTGAAATCTTTTGCTGTCAACTGTTAAGTTATGCATCAAAGCCAGTGAGGAGGGGAAACAGTGAAGCACGCTGACAGAAAGCATCTTTCAGTTACTGCGCAAACAGGACAGACGGGTTAACAATTTATTTGATGATGATATATTTAAACTGGTTATTTAAATATAGAAATGATCTGCAACTTTGTTCAAGCCCTTAGTGGTGTAACGGAGTGACGTTTCCAGTGCCATAATGCAGTTTCTTAAGGCTATGTTGAAAAGAGCAGACATCCTGCTTACGCAGTGTCACCGCTGGGTCAAGCAGACAGGTACAGACATGTGTCAAGAGACTACGTGGAAGGGAGTGACGGATGATGGATGGAACAACTGATCAAAGGTGGGATGAGGAAAAAAAAAAGTCTGTTAATCAGCATTTGTAGCGAGGTAAATATAAAATAATAAAAGGAAAAGACTCGGCATGACCACAGACTGTCTGAAGTAGAAGTGAAGAAGAGATGAAGAATGTCGTTCAGAGGGAGAGATGCGGACTGTTGTGGCATTTGCAGAATGCACAAAATGGTTTGGAGCAGGTTGAAACTCAGCTCAGGGAGGGATGAAGCAATATGAGTGGCATTTCTTCAGCTGTCTGGCCCAGTGATGTTGATGAGTCAAGGCGCCTTATTATCACAGCGCACACTCACGCACTCGCACAGACATTCATAGCTTCCACGCTGATGCCGTAAATGCGCACTTCAGCCACGCTTGCTCACACTCACACTTGCAAGTGTGCACTTTAACACACACTGACAACACATCTATAACTATGCAACATGTATGTTGCAGTGGGACCACCTCTGCAGTAACAGCAATCCTCCCTTATCCATGCTTCTGCTTTTTCCCTCCCTTCCCATGTTTCTCTGCTCTCCTTCACCCTTTGTTCCCTCACCCCCCACTTTCTCCCCTTTCATTTCCCCTTTCTTCTTTCATTCCCCTCATTCTGCAGTTCACCGATCTTCTCTCCCTCTTTCCCTCCCCTCATCCTTTCTCTTCTTTCCTCTGTCTCAGTCTCTCGCTCTCCATTGCTCCCTCTAGAAGCAGGTGATGTAGAAGGGTGCTCAGCAGTATCTGACTATCAGGCCTGACTCTGTGAGAGGAATGATAATCACTGTGCTGCACTGCAGAGAGAAAAAGAAGAGAGGGAGAGAGAGAGAGAGAAAGGGAGAAGAGGGAGGGAGAGGGGGTATGAGGTAGAGAAAAAGGGGGGCAAGTGCGGCAGTAGAAATGAGGGGGCAAATTAAAGTGCGTGGGGGGTGGAGACGCAGAGGGCAAGAGAGCGGGACAAAGAGAAAGGAGGCAAAGAAAAAGGAGAAATATGGGGAGAAGGGTATAGAAGAAAGAAAGACCGGATTACAGAAATTGAGCAGTGCTTTAGAAACATGTTACCTTCTTGGTGTCACGCTCCCTCATTCCCCTCACAGGAGCACCTTCTCTTGTTCCACTCCCCTAATCTTTTCCCCTCCTGCATACACACTTACACACAACCACACTCGCACTCCTCAAACAACACCACCCCTACCACCACAACAGCTTGTTGTACAACAGCCCCGCGGTATGAGGGAGAGCCTTAGCCTTGTGTCTGAGCGCCAGAGAACATTAACTGCAGCAGCGAGGTCATCTGATCGGCACTATGCGGACCCATTCGCTCCCTCTCTCCACACTCCTCTTCAGAATGCTGCAGTCTGCTGCAAGCCCTCCGGTGGCAAACACTGGAACTACGAGCCTCACTGACTTCTGACACGCCTGTCCCGCTTAACAGTTTTTGCTTTGTGCGAGGCACGTTTGTGATTTGTTGAAGCTTTGTGAACTTCAATCACTTTCTCTTATTGGCTCCATTTAGAAATAAAACCGTGAGTCAGTTGTGCACCATTTTAGCCCTAACTAGTTATTTAAAGTGTGTGGATGTTTGCAGGTATTTTGCGGATGACTGTTTGTGCAGAGGCAGACAGGCAGAGAGACTGTTTCGCTGCATGTGGATCGACTGCTTCGCCATCCACCACAGCTTTATTACCATCAATCTGTCCACTCTGGCATTGTGCTTTCTCCCTTCTCCCTGTCTCCATCTGGGCTCTCCACCCTGCAGATACACATTGAAAATCATTGACTCTATTCACAGCATCGGCCCTTTGAAATGTTTATCCTTTTGTGCAGCCGTGGCTGTCTATAGGGGAAAAAACAAAACAGAAACAAAGGCTCATAGTGTGAGATGTGAAACGAGGCTTACCGGACAAATGCCCATGATTCAGATTAGCTCATTTGTTGGTGTGTGTGTGCTGGTGGTGTTCATCACTTTCCAGTGCTAGTCCTTAAAACAGTCATCTCTTATAATATCCATGACAGCAGTCATTGTTAAGAAAGATGCAAACAGGATGGCCGCGTACAACTGGCCTTCTGTGTGCCTGCGTGAGTAAGAGAGACCATACATATGTATGCCTGCTATTTAGATGGTATTTACTGCCCATTCTGTCTT
>NW_005187508.1:2056799-2061351 GCF_000239375.1 Pundamilia nyererei
GTGCGTGTGAGAATTTGTACCATTAGACTAATAGTATGCGTGTTAGGAACAGGCTTTTCCCACCCACTGCTATTGTCCATTAAGGTTGACCAGATGAAGAGTGAACAATAGCTTCTCTGTGGGGGCCAGTGTATGAAAGAGTAAAAGTGAGGATGAGGCTAAAGATACGTACTTTTTGTAAAAGGCTGGCAAACAAGATCACGCAAACAAGATCACACATCCACGCGCGGGCACACACAAACACAACCTCCCTGTTGAGAGTGATTAGGAGTGCTGCTGTGAACAATAGATAGAGTCAATAAAGGACCTCAGAGACGTCCGACTACAAGAGCAAGGTCTCTTTCCCCCTGCTCCCTCCACCACCTCTACCTCGATTCACACTCCCATTTTTTTTTCTCCTTCACACTCTTTTGCCTCGTTTACACTTTCAGCTCTTTTGGTGCGGCATCCTTTCTCTGTCAAACAAGACCGCTCTTCCTCCCCGACTTTCCAAACTATTTCATTTCTCATATCTTTCCCAGCTTTCTCCATAAACCTCTCATTTTCTTCTTGTTTCTCGTTGTTTCTCTACCTCCCCCTCACATATACTTTGTCTCCTTTGTGACGCTCCTGTCTTTTGTGAAATGGGCGGACGGGCTGAGCTGACAGAGGCTGACACGATGGAGCGCCATGGCAAACTGAAATCCATCCTGTCAGTTTAGAATCAGTGTCACTCATTTTACAAGGTTAAAGATAGCTTTGCCTAATGTGCTGTCAGATACAAACAAGCACGTACACCACATAGGCCTTGCCACACATAATCACAACCCACATATGCGTATGCTATAACTCTGGCACGCACAAGTACAAACACACACTCACACATGCGTGCTCTGCACTCCAGGCGACTGCCACATTAATTCACCTGCCTACATATAAAATGGCATATTTGTACATTAGTTGTGGATCTTATAGATTGTGTGTTTATACTTTGTGGGGACATAAATGTATTTACACCATCATATTGTGGGGACCAACTTCCCATTTGGGAACCATAAACAAGTCCCAATAATAACTAGGGCACAATTCGGAGGTGAAGACATGGTTTGCGAGCAGGTTTAGTTTAAGTTTAGGGAAGGGAAGCAGTTAAGCAAATAACAGCTATGGTTAGTTTCAGGAGAAGCCTTCAGATAAAAAAATTAAGTCAATTTAATGTCCTCTAAAATAATTTAAACACAACTGTGTGGGTGTATGTGCATGTGCAAACCCCTTTACAGCCCTATCACCCCCGTGACAGACACAGTGCCACAGAAATGTCTTGGGGTGCCTCGCCCAATGTCTTGACAATAGTCTCAGTGTGTGTGAGTGACAGAGAGTGGCTCGGGGACACAGAGGGGGCGTTATACTGGGTAGACGACACGCACGAAGATGTACAGGCACACACACACGTGCACACACGCACATTAACGAGAGAAGACAGTGAACTCTTTCTCTCCCTCTGCACTATTTCTCATTCCCTCTCTCCCTGACGCAGAGAGACTCAATCATTCTCGCACTCTGTCTCCTTTGACGCATAGGAGAAACAAAATAACTGCTCCCTCACTCTCTCCTCTTTTTTTCTTTGTGTGTGTGTGTGCGTGCGTGTACAAACGCAGACTGTATAATTAATACGGCTTTCATTTTCTTTCAGCTATGAAGTATGCTTTTGGTATGCAAACAGACTTCTTGCATGCAAGTATGTGATAACGTGTGTGAGTCTGCGCGTGCACGTGCGCGCGTGTGTGTGTTCGATACACCAGAGACCAAGTGCAAAGTTGGGCCATTGAGCGGTCGGAGAAGGAAGAAGGAGAGTTAATTAGAAAGCAGGGGAGACTCCAAAGCATCCCTATCGATAACCTCACACCACACTTCAAGTGTGGTGTGAGCCAATGTACATTGGCTTTTGCAATCCCCTTTGAAAATTATAGTTCGGCATTAGGGTTAAGAAATGGCTCCCGTGAAGTCATATTCAGCAGAGCCTTTTACTCAGAAGTCTGCCTGATTATTATGCGACTCGTGGCATTAAAAAATGTTGAAAAGTGCAAATTATTCCGCAGCTAATGCAGTAAAAATAGTTTAGATGCTGTTTGTCTGCAGCATAAAACGACAGGTATAGATTGCACTTTTAAGGTGTCAGTAAGGAACCTCATTAGGGTTCATTTGGGTGTATGAGGATTTGTGTATGGTATATTAAAATATAACCATCTATATAACATCTGTCACATTTTCTTTATGTTCTGATTCAGTGCTTCTGTTTTCAGGCTTCAGGGCTTAACTGTGGATTATTTTCACAACTCATTAATAATTTAGTCTCATTAGCCCAATAGGCTGACAGAAATTGCCATTTGTAACCAACCAAGAGTCCAGACTACATATTCAGTATGCTGGCATAGAAGATTCTGAAATCCAACCTGTTTTCATCCCTAAAAGTTACATAAATTTTTAAATACTGAAACTGTTGCAGTCTACAGCTCTTGTACGGTGTCCATCTGCAGAGGAAGCTATGTGTTTTTAGAAAGCATTGATCTTTCAAGCTTTCTTTTAAGCCACGAGACAACAATCCAATTACTCTTTAAAGCTTATTCAAGGAAGAAATGTATTTTTCAGCCCATTAGGGGGATTTAATCCCCTTACTTCATCTGAAAACTAATTTTCACAAGACAGCAACGAGACCTCTAATGTACACAATATTTCAGCAACTTAAGCACTATATATATTGAAAACTTTGAGCTTAAGTGGAGCACTTTGTAGATGCAAATACATTCACTGATCTCTACATGGGTTCAGACATGATATGCGCAATTTGGATTCCTCACAGTCCAGATCTCATATTCTACACAAATCCCCATACGGGAATAAGAAATGAATTATTTAACCATTCATAATGATCATGCCATGTAAGAGTAACACCACTTTGTAAAAGTCACACAGAGACACTTTCTTGCAGGAGCGACTTATTAATCAGATTTTAAAAAAAAACATTTTTTTTTGATATTCAGTTAGTTAACAATTTTAAATTCAATGTTTGATCATCCACAGCTACACTGTTACTGCTGCTGCTGTTGCCTTTTGGTTGAGATCTACTAAAGATCTACTGCAAACATGGTGAGCACGCTTAACATCTGTCTTTTAGAGAATTCAGAGAAAAAAAGGGGGGAAAAGAAAAAGAGTAACAACAAAAAAAACCCTTCAGAGCATGTTAAGGTGAAATCGTTGATTCAACATATTTTTGACAGAAGACTCCCTGCAAAGGCTCTGCAGGATTTAAAAGGGCCGCTGTCAGCAAAGGCCGGCATTAGAAAACACTCTCACACATCAAATTCTAATCAAAGCCTGGTCTTTTTAACAGCGTGAAAGCTTTTATGTTAACACGACACCACGACCAAAGCTTTATTCACGCTTTTAAAAAGAGACTGACCCAAGCATGTGTGTGTGCCTGCACCTGACAATACACCATATCTGTGTCAACACACTCTACCCTTGCTTCTCATCTTACCGGTGATACCGTGTGTGACTCCCCTAACCATGAATAAATTGTCTGTGATCCGCGCTTACAAAGTGTACACCTGTGTGTGTCTTTGTATGGATGCAGGTAGGGATGTGTATATTTTCCAAGCTGTCTCAAGTTGTCGGCTCGGATGTGAGCATTCTTTTATCCAGCCAATTAGAGGTTGCCATTTCATCCCATGGAAACCTGTTTGGGGCCTAATTGGAAGACGTATTTGCATGACTTTGATTTCAGTTTCTTAGTGCGCTTGTTTTAAAGCTTCTGTGTGCATATGCGGATGTGAGTAATGTTCAGTAAAAGTGAGGGGTTTCTTTTGCTTTTACCCCCTTTTTCCTCAAGTGCTGTTAGTTGCCATCTTCATATTAGTGCTGCATTTGTGAAACAAGAGGAGAACCTCTTAAATAATCTATGTCTGATTTGTACCTGTGCACTGTTGACCCATTAAGAACGAGCTTTATGGTAATGCTTTGCTATTACTGTGCTATATCAGGAGAAAGTCTTTGACTTTAAGTGTAGTTTGATTCATCACGTTCACTGTGTTTTGGCTCTAAGTGTCTGTATGTGAACATAAATCATGTTAGTTTACGCGTATGGAGGTAGTTCTTCCTTTCCAAAGTCCAAGGGAACAAGAGTGTGTGATTATACAGCCTGTGTGAAAATGTGTGTCTGTCAAGCAGGTCAACCTGTTTTAACATCTCTGTTTGAAGACACTGGCTATTTCTTAGGGCTTGGGTCAGCTAGATCTTTTGGTCTGTGTGTAAGTGTAAGTGTGTCTGCACATTTACGTGGGTGTCTCTCTTCTGGTTTATTTCTGACATGAACAGGCAAGTGGGACTCTACAAGGATCGAACACGCACACATAGCGTATACGCTCACACATGCACTGGGAGAGGTTTGGGTCAGTGGTATAATATGGAGAAATGCTGCAGGCAGAGGCATGCCCACTCAGATTTATGTAACTTTTTCATTAGGGCAGGTAGAAAGCTCTCATCTCTTTCCCTCTCCCTGTCTCTCCCTCTCTCCCTG
>NW_005187508.1:2061496-2072243 GCF_000239375.1 Pundamilia nyererei
TCAAAGTGAACCTCCTTCCCTCCTCTCTTCTTCTACTTCTAACCCTAGACCCATACACCTCATTTCTATCTTTTTCAGTCCATCTCCTCCTTCCCTGTACTCCCCCCATCAGCTTTCCACCCCTAGGCACTACCTAAGAATGCATTTTCATTTTGTAGCTTCACATCTCCCTCCACCACTCACTGAAGCATTGCCTGTTCTCCCACTCACCTTATTTCTCTTCATCCACCTACCCAAATCTCCTACAACCACCCCACACCGCCGCCACTATACCCCCCCCCCCCCAAGTTAGTGGTACTAACCAGGAATTTCTTTTCTACTCTTTCATTTATTCTCCTCCTCTTCTACAGTCTTCATCTCGATCTTCCGATTTATCTATCTTCCACCAACAATTCTAAACAGATGGCTACACGTAGCCTGGAGCAAAAACATTGGCTTTGGACTACAGCGCTACCAGGGCCAGTCTTTTGCACTCACGCAAGATCTAATAAGCTGATATCCGGCGAGAAATGTGCTCTGATTCGCCAGTGGCAAAAATGCATAAACCATATTGCACAGTGCAGCTATTCACACCTTAGGCTTGTTCCTTGGTAGCATGCTTAATTTTATCCAACCCCCCCAAAAATGAAAAGCAAAGATTAAAGCTGATTTTAACTACGGTCTAAAAACAGACGAAAAAGAGGGAGCAGGAAATGGAGAGGGTTGTTAAGAGTCATTTGTAAAATTTAAAGAAACTATTAAGTGTTATAAAAAAAGAAAGTTTGGAACCATTAAAAACACGTTTTAAAAAAGATGGATCCAGATGGAGAGTGATGAAAAGAGATGAAACCACTTAGGGAGAACAAAGAGATCAATCAAGAGAAAGACAGACGGAGGAAGATGTAATTGTGCGTGTGTGAGTGTGTGAGTGTGTACACACACACACACACTGTGTGAGTGTGTGTGTGTGGAGGGGGCGGGGGGTAAAGTCAGACATTGGGGATGGAAGATTGGAAAGAGACACTTTTTTTAATTGGACGACTTACACAGCGCTGAGTTCTAAAGCAAATATCTCAGGCGACTGCTCTGTACAATAAAATAATAAGTGTTTATAAGCACATTCCAGTGAGTAGATATTTGCCACCTTGGTTTTGTAAGTTTGTACATTGAAGCTTAGATCTGTTACCATCACTTTTGAGAGTATTTACTGTCTTTTTTTAAGACTCATAATTAGACATATATCTTTATATTCCAATACTTTAACTCTGAGCATTCACCTCCTTTGCTTTAAGCCTGATTGTGATTTAAGAATAAAAGCGCTTTTTCTTTATGTGTGTTTGCAGACCTGTCATTGGATAGGTGTTTGATGATTCGTAAGTTGTTTCCTCTGTAGATGTCATGAGTTCAAAACGCAGTTTCAGCATCTTTTAACGAAAGCATGCTGATATTGTGTCAGTCCATTCTACATAATAAAATCAGTCCGTCCACCGAGCTGTCACCTGGAACATCGACTGGCAACGCTAAACCAATTTTAATCAAGTTGACTCACCCTAGATTGATTCAGTTTGAGTTTATCCAATCTGACTTGATTCCACACAATCTGAATTATTCAATTTAGCTGCGCTGTGCGCAGTCCAGTTCAGTTCAATTCAAAATCCATTCAAGCCAATTTAATTCGGCTCAACTCAATACCACTTAATGCACTGAAGATTCTTTTGTGTAGGTGGATAAAACCAGTCATAGGGCTACTAAGCTGTCTCGAATCCCTGTCTAGTGTGAGAAAGAGTGCTTTTGTTTAGCAATATTGGGTAAAATTGCTCAACCCACAGACAGCCATTAAGGTAATGCTGGAAGGCAGATGAGCTGAATGCCGAGCTGTACAATGCGGAGCAGAGTCTTCAAGACGCAAATAAAAGGAAGCATCGCAGTGAGGGGCTTGCTATGTAGGTCTTTGTGTGTGCTCAAATGTGTGTCTGTGTCAGGGAGTTAAGAGAGAGTGTTTGTGAGCCTCCGCAGATGTGTGTGATTCTTGGAGGCAGAGTGTGCCCGGGCTTGTGAATGTGATTCCGATCCAGAGGGAATGGAAGAAGAAACTGATGTAAGAGATGGAAAACTTTCCTATCCACTTGTGTGTCATCATATTCTTATCAGACTTCATTTGCTTGCAGTGAAAAAGTGTGTATGCATAAGGATCTGGGAGGGTGTGTAATTATGTGCTATTATGTACACACAAAAGTGTTTCGGTGGGCACGTCTGTGTGTGTTAAAATCATAATTTTGACAGTGCCTGCCACATGTATCCCTGCTTCAGCTTGCCTGCGTGAGTGCATGTATCTGCTGGAAAGACATTCCCACATTCTTGCCATTTCCACAGAGAAGTTGAAACAAAAGCTGAAGGGAGGAGTTGTTAACACGGTAACATTATCAGCTGAACACCCTGTCTGTATTATCTTGTGTGGTAAACAGCTGAGACAGACAAGGGACTTCTAATCACATTCCAGCTCTGGTTGACCTTGATGTGTAAGGAAACAGACAATTTGTCTCCTTTTGCCTCCTGCAACCTCCCTCCCTCTGATTCTCTCCTTCCTTTGTCTTTCTCTGGCTGCACTTAGGCTGCCACACATGGAAGTGCACATGCTGTCTTTGTGGCTTTAATTCAATGAATCCTAAAAATAATCTCAACCTTTAGCATTGCCTGTTGCCCTTTACTTTTTACATTCACATTCTTATCTTGAGTCAAAGCGTTTTAAAGAGTATGGGCGACCAAAACATCACTTTAAAAACCTCATCTTCATCCCACTGAGGACATTTGGACTGCACCTTGTCTACGCTGGCTACATTGTGAAAGCAGCATGCCAGCCCAGCAGTAGCAGCTGCAGTTCTCAATCATTTTGTGTTCAGTTGGAGCGCCGCTGTGCAATCTGAAAAGTTTCGGCAGCAGTCACGGCCCAATACACTCTACATAGTCCCGGAGAAAATAGCAGAAAAACAGGTGTGAAATGGCAGCTTCGAAATGAGACCAAAACCGTTCTTGTGCAGATGCAGCCTGCAGTGCTTTCACATTTACCATTTTTCAGGAATTTGAAACCAAATCTGGTCCTCAAGCTAAGGCTTTTCCCCTGTATTACAGAGTTATGTCTGTGGAAGTGAGTGCAATGCAGCTGAAGATTTGTTTGGTCAGATTCAGTCTATGAGCTTAGTTTCTTTCAGTTAAATTTATATCAATGTAGCTGTTCTAACAACAGAGGAGTTCAAACAGATGGATAGATCAAAACCTGTGATTGTAGATATGTCTATACTATGTACAGTACTACACTGTAAACATGGAAATAAATAAATAAAAACATGAATAAAAAAGTAAAGGATTATTTTGTCCAGTGACCTTAAAAAACATGACAAAAACATTTATGAGTCATTTATAAATCTGATCGTTGCCTATATTTAAAATATAAATGTTGAATGAAATGATTTAACTAACAAACTATTATTCTTTCAATTTCAGCTGATGCTTCTAAATCTTAAATCGAAGGTGCGATGAAGATGCTTTTGTACTTCCATTCAACTGTGGCTCTTCATGCCAAGAGCCCACAAAGTACTGCTGAATGGCAGGTCGACAAAACTGTCAATAAAAGGGAAATTCGTGTTTCTCGATGTTTACAAATGTCAGTTTGTTTGTGAGTTTTAATAATGGACCTTCAGTGCACTTTCAGACGCAGACTATTTATGTTCGTACAATCTCGATCAAGCGGAAAATCAATATTTACAGGGTAAGCAAGTGTTCTAAATCTACAGCCAAGCACCTAAGAGGGGATAGTGCGATGGTCAACCCTTTCTTAGTCTCCTTCCATCATTTAAACCTCTCTCACTCTGTCTCATTTCATTCAGTCTGGCTCATGTTTCCTCTCTCAAGTCCACTGCCTCTAACCCCAGCACCTCCCCTCCCCTCGTGCTTTGCTGCCAGGTCAGCAGATCAGTTTCAGTCTGGCTCAATGGGTGATCCCCACTTTGGTTACCTTGTCCTTCTCACCTCCCACTTACCTCCACCTCCTCATCTCCCATCTACTCGCCCCTTGAGCATATGGCTGGCTGAGTGGCCTGAACTCGTCGTGACTTTAATAAATACCTCAGTGTGCTGGTATCATCATGACAAGGGTCACGGGATGGTTACAGTGTGCACATTCGTGTGTGTAACAAAGCAACAGGGAGGGGACAGTGTGTGGTTGTGTGTTTCTGTTTGTTTCTGGATGACAGTACCTTCACCTCTACGACCCAAATGCACGCTGCATGTTATCACAGGGGGCGTATGTGCGGATGCATTCATGTGGCATGCATGAATCTGAGTCTGTGACAGAAGCTCATCATATTTAATCCTGGAGGGATTTTGCTGAAATGAAAAGCTGCTTTTCAATTTTATAATCCAGTAGACCTAATCTCCCCACCCGCACCCGTCCATACAGTCCAATTAGATGGACAAGACTGGCCGGATGAGTCCTGTTCACCACAAACTCCCCTTCACCTGACCTTGCTGTGCCAATACAAGTGCCCCGTGTTGTGAGAGTCCAGCAGTGACCTTCACCAAGTGTTGCAGAAATGTGCAGTGCGCAAAAAACTGCACCGTCGACCCACCTGTTTCCACTGCAGTCTTGGCCTTGTTAACAGGACATTGATTGGACTTGGACTGAATGTGTGTGCATGGGTTTAAGATGATGTGTGACTGGTTCGATTCAGCCTTTGTGGCACCGAGCGCTCACCCGCCCCCGCACACCCGCTGGGCTCAGCAAGAGAGAAAGTGCACACTACAGTAAAAGAAGTCGCACTAGTGAAAATGCTGAGTCGATTTATTCTCGGAGGTCAGTGTGGCGCATGGAAGATGCAAGGGTACCAGCGACGGGGTGTTTAGATTTATAGCCTGGCATATGGCAAAGAAAGTTGGAGACTGATAGAAAGGAAGAGGGAGTGAGAGTTAAAAGGGGATAAAAGTGAACAAGTGAAAAGTTCAAAGCGCTCTTTCAGATTAAGTTACACTCTGCAAAAAGGATGAAAACCAAAGATAACTGGAACATAACGGTTAAGTTTGATAAGCTTCAATTGTGGGTGACTGAGGACAACAGACAGGAGGAACCTTGTTGTGATGAATTGTGCATTTTTTTTGTGTGTGTGGTGGAGTTAAAGGGTGGAACAAGGCCACTTTGCCCATATTGACTGCAGTGCCATGTGACTGCTGTGATCATTAATGTGTCCTGATGCCAACGGGTATCCTGATGACCCACATCTCAGCAGTCCACTCTCAGTCTCTGGCTGCCACCCAAACCAGGCCTCTCTCTTTCTCTCGCTCTCTTGTCTTCTATCTTTACTCCCCGCTTTCCATGCCTCTCTTTTCTTGGAGAAACATACTCCTATCGTCTTTCTTAGAATTTGTCCACTGCAGGTGTAAAAGTGAAGTTGCAAGGAGCAGAGGTGGCGAGGGTAAACAAATCTAAATACCTGGGCTCAACCAACCTCCACAGCACTGGACAGCATGTAAGAGAGGTGAAGGGGAGAGTGCAGGCAGGGTGGAGTGGGTGGAGATAAGTGTCAGGGATGATTTGTGACTGAAAGATAGTAGCAAGAGTGAAAAGGGAAGGTGTTAGTGAGAGCTGCTATGATATATGGTTTGGAGACTGATGAAACGACAGGAGGCCAAGCTGGAGGTGGCAGAGTTGAAGATGTTATGGTGTGACCAGGATGGACAAGGTTAGAAATGAGTATATCAGGGGGATAGCACGGGTTGATCAATTTACAGACAAAGTCTGAGGCTGAGATGCTCTCGACATGTGCAGAGGAGGGATAGTAGGTATGTTGGGGAAAGGATGTTGAAAATGGCGCTCCTGAGCAGAAGGAAAAGAGGAAAAAGACAGACAAGATTCATGGATATAGTGGACAAAGAAATTAAGGGGGTCGGCGTGACAGAGGAGGATGTCAGAGACAGGGTGAGATGGAGGCAGTTGATCAACTGTGGTGAGCAAGAAGAAGAAGTTTGGTATTGAACCTCTATAATTTTTCTATTACTGTTAGAGACACACACCCCCGACCCCCAACTCAAACACACACGGACACACACACTTCTTGTAGAATTTAGTTAAATAGCTAATCATTTAGACCACATTTCTGTTTTTTTCACCATTTTGTCCCTCACCATTTCCATTCGTATACAGATATCTTTCCCACTTTCTCTCTCCCTACTCCTCAGTGGACAATTTACATAAAAACAACCAACACTATTAACTGAGCTGTCTTGTGATCTTGTTTCCTCTTTGATGCAATCTTGCACTTTATTCATGAGCATCCAAGTTGGTCTGATGATGTGCTGACTTCAAATGAACAGCTTTTAATATTTTCACTGACCCAGTAAAATAGCTTTAAAATGCAGAAGTTCTGCCCCATCTCGTTTACTCCATCTTCTTCCCCCTCCTAACCTTCTGTAATTCTCACCCACTCCTGATCTAATTCTATTCCAATTTCTGTTGGCATCGCAAATCCTACATCTGGCACATGCACACCACCTATTACTCCCGGAGTCTATCTCTCACTTGCACTCATGTATAAAATGCATATGCCTTCATGGAATAAGCAGTACCGCAAGCAAAGTGACAGGCACCCACAAACAAAAACCTGCTCATGTCGCTAAACTGTTTGAGTTAACAAATTTTGACATGTAAGCGAAACCAAGTCACGCATGAGCTCCCAAAATCTTAGCCAGCACACACACACACTGTGTATGAAACCAATGGGTGTTGGAAATTTTGGGGGTCGGCTTGGGTGGGGAGGGGGCAAACCTCACTGCAGAATGGGAGTTAATTACCACATCCGATCAATAATTCATTACTCTGTCAGTTTGTGTGTCTGTGTGAGTCTCTCTCTGCTCTGGCATGTTTTGAGTGCACATAAGCATGAACACCAAACTCTCCCAGTAAGCATTTTCTTTCCCTGGGAATGGCAGATTAAGAGGATTGAATCCGTAATGGATTAACCTCTGCAGTTTGTGTGCGTATGCATATGTGTGAGTGTTCCTGTGTGTGTGTGTGTGCACGTGCACTGAGCGGGATCAGAGAGCCCATGTATGAACTGATTAGCCTAAGAAGCTGCTCTCCTTCCCTTTTAATGACCACATCAGCACTTTTCTCACCACGTGGAGGATAAATGTAGACTTGTCTGTCAAGGAAATGAGAAGCCCGCCTCTTTAAGAAGGGTTAGCTGTCATTCAAATATCACTCGTGGGCGCACTCCCTACAGAGTCCGGAGACCCTGCTGTGTCAGTGTGGCCGTGATGATAGATAGTGACTGTGTCTGTGTATTTGTAAATGTGTATACATGTGTAGGTGGAGGGGTGAGTGACCATCTCTATGGTGCATTTATTTATCAGCAGGAATTCAGCTTTTAACTGCAGCGCCTGGATTGAAAACCAAAGCCATTGCATCCATTAACTATATGACTGATATTGTTTATGGGATAAACATATATGCTAAATGGAAGAACGATAACAGCTTGACAAGGGAAACAGAAACACAAAATGACCAATTACCCTGCTGGAAGCAACTATTCACCCACACCCCTCTCTGTTTTCACTCCGACTGATCTCCTCAGGGGTTCATACACACGGTGTCACATACAAACACGTGTGCGCGCGCACATATACACACAATCATGCACATTCACGTACTCTTTGGCTACAGTGTGAGCTTGATGTATGTGCCCTGTAGTAGATCTTGCTAAACAGAGGGCCGATGTTTGACATGGAGCGCACGCGTCTGACAGCAGGCTACCGCCACACTGCTCATAGGCTTAGTATGCTGACACAGACACAAAAAAGTGCGTAAGCATACACACACACACACTGACAGCTATTTTGTGGAGATAAAATGGTGTTTAGACATCAGCGACAGGGTTTGCAGTACAGTATGTCAGCAGATGTGTGAATAAGAAGACATGAAGCCTGGGATGAAAAGGAGGAGATCAGGAGCCACACAGCGGACAAAGAAACAAAGAGACAGAAAGAGCTGAGTTTTTTAAGACAGAGTTGTAAAGAGGGACCAGTCAAAAGAATATTCAACATCCAGAGCGCCTACCTGTTTGCTGTACTTGTTTCCAGTCTGGCAGCCATACTCTGAGCACTGGTCAGATCCCAGCGACATGGCATCTGCATTGCCACTGCCTCCACTACTGCTGCTGCTGGAACCAGCACTTCCCACACACCCACCACTGCCTACAAAGGTGTTAGAGGGAGGCAGCTCCTGGACTGCCTGGTGCTTCTTTCCCTCTGCTGGAGGTGAGTGAGGCTGAAGATTCACTGCGGGGAGGGGCGAGCTGGATTTGTAGTGCCGGGCCAGATCTGGGCTTGACTGATGCCTCCTACCACCGCCCATCCGCGGGCTTCCAGGGTCACCATCCACAGCACAGTAACGAGCTGCCAGGCGCTCACTAGCACTGCTCAGATCCTCTTCATCATCATCATTGGCATGGCGACGCAGTCCGTTGACTGTGACTATACCACTGTAGAGGGCTCTGTCTGACTTTCCTCCTCCAGGTCCATTCCCACTGCTTCCACTGCGCTTGTCCCGACGAGGCTTGCGTCCACGATCTGATCCCCCACCACGGCCAACCTGTGGCTGCGCCCCCGTGGGACCAAAGAAATCTTCCTCTGGCTCCTTCTTGCCGGCCTCATAGCCATTCTTACCCTGAGCACCACACTGCCGAGCTGTGACTACCAGAAGAATAACCAAGATGACTGCTGCGGCTCCTGCCAGGACACCAATTGCTACACTGAGGCGCTGCTTGCCTAACGCACGCTCGCTGTCTGGGTCCCCTGCAATGTCTAGTGACAGCGGAGCCATCAGGCTTCGGGCCACCTGGGGAGAAAGGGAATAGGGGGAAAGATAAGATGCAAATGCAGAGTAAAGAAGGAAAAGGAATGCAGAGACAAACCATCAATAAAAAGTTTAGAGCAGCAACTGTAAAAAGATGACACAGTGGGGGTGAGCCACAGAGAAACATCAAACAGCATCGTCATCTTAATTACACTGTGTTTTAGTGTGAGAGCTTCCCATTATTCCCAGACACATAGGGTGTCACTAAATATATAATTGCTCTTGCTTCCCAGTTGCAGCATTTCAAATTGTGCCTCCAATTCTTCACTTGTGATCTCGCATCTTCTGCAGTAGTAGAGAAAAAATCTGGGATTATACTGTTTAAAGCTGATTAAAAGAATAAAATGAAACTTTAGACATTGAGCTCATGGGCAGTTAGGAATGGGAAAAGTAGGAGAAACAGTCAGTAAATGTGAAAATAAATTCAAGAGACATTATGAATACACCCTCTGAATGCAAACTCATCTACTGTCTCATCAATGAACAATGTCCCTATTGTAAATGAAAGCGTAGGCATGGATTTGTTAAGGATTTGGTATCACAATTTTTGCACTGCGAATTGGACAGTTAGACAAATAAGGAGGCCACTGTAAATATGTGAGCTCTGTGGAATTGTCTTTAGAGCCATTTTTCCCCACATTTTAAGGTCTCAAGTTTGTTCTGTTTAGCATAATGGTTTTGTTACAAGGTAAATCCACGCTAATCCATTTCAATATACAGCATATTGCACATATTTTGTCTCTGGGCTTAAGATAGATCTAACAATTATCTTCCTTTATGAACACATATACAGGATTGAAGCTCAGACATGCTCTGAGCTTGTACACTAATAAAAGGATCATTATAAGAAAGTGGGTTATGCTGAAACACAAACACAGCCATTAGTGGATATGGAGCCTTGCTCGACAGGAGACAATGAGGCTGTGGTGTTCTGGTCTGCACAGCCCTGCTGATAATATGGGGTAGACTCATGAATTTAAATACGACTAATCAATACAAACCAGCTTTGTAGGCAGAATCATTATTTAGATGCACTACAAGTTTAGACAGATATGAGCACAGTGATATCTATTCATGCACCTACACATGCCCGCAGAGAGTGTAAGCTGTTAGCGAGACAACTCATTCAGCAATCCCGACACCTTGTCACAGAGCTCATACGACAATTTCTTTGACCCATCTAGACAAAAACTACTGACTCATGTAATTCCTGCTGCCTGCTGCTTAAGAATGTTAGATAATAAAGTATGCAAGGATGAATGGGAGAAAAAGAAGTTAAATATGAGCCCTCGTGGCTTCAGATGGCTCAATAAAAAAAAAATGGTACAACCTGCAGTGTTAGTAATACTGCAGAAAATTCTGCTCATACAGCTGCACTGTGTAACTTGCTCATTATACTACAAAAGGCATATGAGGCTTACTTATACAGAAGCATTCTTTTTGTTATCCATGAGCTGAGAATAAGCCTGGCAGTGTTGTAGTTCGTTGTTTTATCCCCATCTATCAGGGTTAAGTTTCATTGTTTTTCACTGAGTTGTGTTGGTTCTATTCCATTATTCTGCTTCCACTGCAGAGGGCCTCTCTGCCAGGCTCCGCTCTCCCATCAGCCCCACTGTTCTTTTGCCTGCAGTATTCCTTTCCATTCTCATTCTACTGGGCGTCTCTGGCATAGCGCATCCCCTGCACTGTCTGCTGTATTGTGTGTGCAGAACAAAGAGAACATTGCGATGGTGTGTCATATGTACAGATACCACTATGTGAAGGTGCAGCCGCCGAGTCTCTGTGTGTTTGAGTGAGCACACAGGCACATGTGACGGCAAAAAACACGAAATGGTGCAAGGTGTATGCTTGTGAATCATCTCCTCT
>NW_005187508.1:2072266-2074601 GCF_000239375.1 Pundamilia nyererei
GTGTGCATGTGAGAAGATGAGACAGCCCATGTATTGTCATCCAAGTGTAGATATGCATGCTGTATGCAGGTATGGGTACAGCATACCTGCACAAGAACATTAGATGCCCCAAGTGTTGAGCGGTATAAGCTGCCAACTCTACCCCTACATTTGAATTCAACCTTGTGACGCATCCCAAAATCCCAGAGGAATCTTCCATTCTGCTGCATGAGCTTTATTCTAGCTGGACCTAACATTAGCATCTATCTGTTCTACTCTCCAAGGATTCAGTTATCAGCATGTCACTGCAGATACTGATGCATCCAGACAAGGAGTCCACACAACTAGCCGATACTTGAAAAGTACTCATTCCCGGCTGAGGGCTCAATAAATTCACACCACAGAATAGCAACACTTTTAAAAATCTTACATTTTTAAGATGAAAAAATATATATACATATATATATATAGATGAACTGAGATAATATACAGTTGGTCAAAATGTGAAAGTGAACTTCATAGTAGATCACACTTTTGATGTACCTTAAGGGGTCCCAAATGACAGCAATGTCTAAAATCTCACAACTAAATTCTTTCTTCTTCTACCTCAAACTCTGCAGAATGATATTCCAGATAATTATCCAACATGTGGCTCTCCCAGTAATGTTGGATAGAAACGACTGGGGTAATTTTCTGCCGCGGTGCTACTGCAGCAGCAGCAGCAGCCGTTTTCGTTCCCTAATTGCATCTGGCATCCATCCACCACTCAGTTTGACTTCATTATGAGATGGAGGTATTCTCTCTTCAATGACTTCTACTCAATTACTCCTTCAAGTTCCTCCTTACAGTCACACTAAACTATGCATATTGTAATCACAGACAGCTTTTATATCAGCTTGGATATATTACACCCTATTGTTTGATTCAGTGGCATGGTCATTTAGGCATACTTCCTGCCCTGGTATTGTTTCATCACTTACCTCGTGATCTTTTTAAATTCTCATCTCTTTGATTTCTTGTTTTTTTTTATATATATTTCTATTTTTAAGTGTTAAATTCATAAGGTGTTCTATTTACTCCCTTGTGATAAAATCATTCACCCTCTGTCTGCACTCATTTGTTTGACTTTGTTCGAAAAGATATCTGGATGCCAAATTGTCTCCACATGAGGTGAGTCAAAACTTTCAAGCTGAGGTAATACAGGATGTTTTTCCCTTGCTAAAACACAACATTTAGCTTTAAGTGTGGTTCAATACAAGGATTTAGATTACTCAGAGGGCATGTTTAGCACAGTTTTACTGTAGTTGCTATGCAACTGTTTAAAATAGCTATACTAACATAACAGAAAATGAGAAATTAGTTAAAGTTTACATTTCTCAGCTGGCAATCATATATATTCTCCAAGTGTCTCATTTTTAGTCATCTTCCCACCCAGGGAAGCAATACACTACAACAAGCATAGAACGAGGTAGAGTCTGCAAGAGGTGCATCGGCATTATAAAGTGTGCTCTTACAGATTCAGCTAACATTTTGCATAGGTTAGAGTTCAGTGGAACTTTTTATGCTGTCCATATTGACCAAAACATTTTTTTGCTTGTTATATGTGTGCCTCTTACTACTCTTACTGTTCGCCTCACTACCTCACTACTATTTATACAATATTTATATTTATATAAATCATGATACATGCAAAGAGTGGACAGCTGAAGACCTTTTCCTCAGAGAAAATCTAAGAATCAGTTCCTGCCCAAGTTTCAAGTGGGAGTTGAAACCACAAGTTCAGCACAAACACTCTAACCACAAAGCCACTGAACCAATTTAATTAATTAAGCGCCAGTACCAATTTCCACACCAGAGATAAAGTTTCAGTAATTATTACCTGCCAGCATTTATAACTTAATTGAACATTTTTAAAGTGTAATGGGAAGTTCATTTGATTAATACGGAGGCAGAGGAGAAAGAAAGATTTCCACCAGCATAGCATAAGCTAAATTTGAACTCATACTGTTGTAGTTATTTTTGGTATCTCGGTAATGTCTTTGAGTCTAGTCAATTACCTCTGCACCTCCGTGTGGCTCTTTCAAGCCAACTCTGATCTTGCTCTGAAGACTTCTGTTTCAGAAAGCCACACAGATTTATTCAGTAATAGCAGATGCATTATATATTAAAGATTCTCTTTATTCTCCCAGTAAACATTACCCCTTTGCCATTTGAAGTGGTTTACTTTATCTAATCTCTGCCCGTATCTCTTCTCTTCACAGTGTGCTTCAAAACACAATGCAAACTCTATACTGCATTAATATTCAAGTCTATAGTTAAGAGACACGGCTCTGGAATAACTTCTATTCAAATGTAC
>NW_005187508.1:2074782-2097138 GCF_000239375.1 Pundamilia nyererei
ACACACACACACACACACACACACACACACACACACACACACACACCTAATGCTTTCGGCTTTGAGTTCAATGTACCATAAAAGGAGAACCACTTCAGTAATAACAGTTATTTTAACCACACACGCATTATAACAATGCATGCTGGACAAAGAACACACTCCAGTAGGCTCCAAACTACAAAGAAGCTGGCATTGCCAGTAGCCATCAATTGAGAAATGGGCTTCTTTATCTGGGGCAAATGTAGGCACATTTTCCCCCAAAAAACTGTCTGAAAATTACACCATGCAGGCTGCAGAATCTCTGCATTTATTCATTCTGCAGCCACAGCTCCTGCACTGTAATGTGTAGACATTGTGGCCGTTTAAGTAGGCCCCGGGGCAATACCATCGCTGTCAATATTTGTTATCATTATCAACAGTGTGGAATTGTGGTTCACATTTACCAAAAAGGGACAGTAGGTTTCATTAAATCTTTTACTTTGAGTTATTTAACTTAATGTACTCTGTGGGAGAAATCAGTTAGCATAAGACTGTATTAATACATGAAGTTACCTGTGCATCCACTAGTGAAGCATTAGCCAAGCTCTCATTAATGAAGACATGAACCAGCGCAGTGGCACAGAGAGAGGGGATGCCACTGTCATTCACTCGGACCACCAAACGATGTAGACCTCTGTGGCGGCGCTCCAGAGGCTCTGCCAGGGTGATCACTCCATTGGTGTGGCCAATCTCAAACAGTCGGAAGGGATTTCCTCCTACTAGAGAGTAGTGAAGATCAGCATTTGGGCCTGTGTCTGAGTCTATGGCTGTTACAGTTTTGACAATGGTGCGGGCACTGCTAGCAGGCGGTAGGAGGGTGTAGGACTCGTTGGCTGGAGAAGTAATTGCGGGGACGTTGTCATTTTCGTCCGTCACAAACAGCGAGACGGTGGCAGTAGCAGTTTTGCGAGGCTCACCTCCATCCACTGCCCGGACACGGAAAGTGTAGGTGGAAAGCTTTTCACGGTCAAATGATGCAGAAGAGAAGATGGTTCCAGTGTTGTTCTCAATGGAGAACAATTCTTCATTCTCTTTTTTACCATCTTCTCCCTCTGATTTTTCTCCTGTCATCTTCTCATCAACTCCATCCATCTCTACAAAAAGACTTAGTTCTGCATTCTGACCTTCGTCAGCATCAGTCACAGTGACCATGCCGACTGGACTGTTGGCTAGCAGATTCTCCTTTACATAAAATGTGAAGATTTCCTGAACAAACTTTGGAGCGTTGTCATTGCGATCGGTCACCTGAACAACAACACTGGCAGAGCCTTGTAAAGACGGGGTGCCTTTGTCCTTTGCAAAAACCCGCAGTTCATATCGCTCTCGCTGCTCACGGTCCAAAACCCCAGTGGCACGAATGTCTCCATTGTCTGCATCTATGTAAAATGGTCCATTAGCAGCAGGGTCGAGTGAGTAGGCAATTTCAGCATTCTTGCCACTGTCTGCATCTGTAGCTACAACAGTGACTACCCTTTCGCCAGGCGAGTTGTTCTCTGCAAAGTGGACCTCCACAACACTCTGGGCAAAGGTTGGAGCATGGTCATTGATATCTACAACTCGCACCATCAATGAGCTGTTACTAGAGAGACTGGGGCTGCCAGAATCTACTGCCACAATTGTTACACTGTACTCTTTTGTGGCCTCGTAGTCCAGCAAGGCAGAAGTGTGTAAGAAGTACTTTTTCTTGTTCCTGTAAAAAAAGAAAAAAGAAAAAAAAAAGAAACATGAATGCAATAGACATTTTACAGGGAAATGATATACGTCTGATCTCCAGTGGAGACAAATAATGATATTTCTTATTAAACTGCACTGGCACTGAGACACCAGGTGTTGCAGAAAGTTAAGTAGCTATTGTCTTGGTATTTTTATGGGAAATGTTCTATTATCATATCATACAAAATGTCACTTCTTTTGATTTTAGAAAGCCCACGGTCACATCTTCAAAAGTCTTGTGTTGTCTCTCCAACAGGAAAAAAAGCATAGAGATACGTAGATCACAGTGATTAGAAACAAAAAAAAAGACAAGCACTCAATTAAAAAGAAAGGACTAGAGAATACCTTGTTCTTTTTTTTGCCTGAAAATTAACATCTGTCGAATAATTTCACTTTTCTTTCAATCAGCTCTAATATTTGCTACTTTAATAATCATTGGATTTAAAAACATCTTCCAAGGTGACTGCAATAATCTGTGAAGGGACACTAACACTGGAGAAACTGTGATTGTGACATTTTAATTAAAACCATGTATCGATGTGGTGAAGACCTCTTATCGTTACCACTTTGACAAATTTCTTTAGTCGACAATAGCCTTACATTCAATAAAACCACTAACCTCCTTGTACAGGTGTCTGGTACTAACAATAATATCCTAAGAGGCTTTGTCTTTTTTTCTCACTCCTGCCATTCAATGCCTTAAGGGAACATTCTTATAACTGACTGAAGTGCACTGACATCTGTAGTCATCACTGCTGGAATAATATTATTTAAAAGTGCAAAGCCCTTGACTATAATGAATATTTGTGCCTTAAGTTTACAGATTGTAAGATAGCTTCCCTACTTTGTAATGTTAGTGAATGAGTGACACTACTTGAACTAAGCTCAAGTGAAATTGGCATGGAAAAACACTTGAATTCTCTGTGAAAAACAGAGATCTAGATGGAAACGGTTTGCCGGATGTGTTGTTATCAGTGTTAGAATAAGCAGGTGTATATACATTTTCATATGCTGTATATTTCTGAATCATGATAACAGTTCACACAGTTCAAGGTTTGTATGGTATGTATGGTGAGGAGATACCAGTGAGTGAGCCAAGAAGTAGCTTCACATTAGTGTACAGTTTATGGAAAATGGGGTTTGACAAATTACAAAAGAAGAAGAAAAGCATCTTACTAAGCTAATAGGCTCCTTCTAGAACAACTTTTATTCACCATTCATCACTGATTCTACAAGTGTGCGAAACGCTAATGGGGGGGATTAAATATTGTTATTAAAAATATATATATTCCCACATTTGATGTTTTGATAACAATGGTAGAGAGTCAGGTCTTTGTATATGGTTCAAAATCTCCCATAGGTGTTGTGCTGGGTTGAGATGGGGTTACTACAAAGACCATATGATTCATATCATTTTTATACTCATAAACCATTTAGTGACCCCTTGTGCCCTATGGATTAAGGCCATCAGTACAGAAATATTTCATCAAGCAATAAAGGTGAGCACTCAGGACACCTTTGTATTGATTTTTGGAGACCCTTGCCTTTAAGGGAACAAACTGTTCCAGGAACTTGACCTCCATAGCATGACAGAGCCCACAGAATCTCTCCGTATAAGGATCAAGGGTTCAAGTTTCCCTCTGACTGTTCACACATCTGTGTTCTTTGATAACTGAATTAATCACTGTACATAAGTGTTAATAAATAGCTATAAATTACCTGTGTTTGATGGAATTTTAAAGTTGTATTGTTTGATGTATATGACCCTTTTTTTAATAAACAATGACCTCGCTGTTGTTTTTCAACTCTGTCATTTTGATTCAGGTGCTTAATGATACATAGACACATGTTATTTTACTAATATTCTGCCTGTTTGCTAATGTTTTGTCCCCCGCTCAAGTGAAGTTGTGTATCATATTGAACTTTTATTTGAAATGCCTCATTACTTCATAATTACCAAAGATAACTTACTGTGTTGTGCTCCTTAAAAAATTTCCACCGTGCTTTGGCAAGGAATTATTATTAGGATAGAGGTTCATTATCTGACAGTGTATGCCCAAGTAACTTATTATCTAGTCTTTGATTCACTGTTGTTCAGCAAATGCTTAATGATAAACACTTATCCTGGCACATTTACTTTTAACTTTTCAGGATTTTGTGTAAGTTATCACTGTTAAATGTTTTGGTTCATCTTACCTGTCAAAGGCGTCATCTGCAGGTAAGGGTGGGAGCACTGTTTCCCCAGCCGGCTTGAGTGTGAATGGGACATCTCCTACTACTGTGCAAGTCACAGCTCCATTCTCTCCCTGGTCCCGGTCTGACACCTGGACCAGAGCTACTGGTGTGTCCACCAAGACATTCTCTGGCACTAAAGAGGCTCCGTCTCGTACAGGGATCCGGCCAATTTTTCGGATCTCTACAACAGGAACATTGTCATTTTCATCCCGAACAGCCAAAACTACCGTGGTTCGATCAGTGCGGGGTGGCTGGCCGCGGTCCCTGGCCATTACTGTGAACCTCAGTTGTGCCACTTCTTCTCTATCAATCCTGTGGAGAACGCTCAGCCATCCAGTTGCTTCATCCAGCCTTAGGAGTCGCCTGACAGACTCAGTTGCAGCTCCAAAGACGTACTCCACTTGCCCATTGACTCCAATATCACGGTCTGATGCTCTAACCTGGAGGACAGGTGTACCTGGAGGGGCATTTTCTGCCATTTCTGCTTCATATGTAGACCTCTCAAATTGTGGGCTGTTGTCATTCACGTCAGAGATAGAAACACGAAGCAGAGCTTGGGAGGAACGTGGTGGGTTCCCTCCATCTCGAACCCTCAGGACAAGCTCATATGAATCTTTTTGCTCACGGTCTAAGGTGCCTTTCACAATGAGCTGTGGCTGTTTTTCACCATCTGGTATATCTGCCACTTGCAGTTCAAACACACTGCTTCTAGCTCCTCCCCCATTATCTCCACTTCTACCCCTCCGGTCTCCAAGCCCATCTACTCTAGTAATGGGGTTTCCTCCTGCTGTGCGTCTTGATGAAGTTGACCCAGCCCCACCGTCCTGAATGAGCTCATAACGGTCAATGCCATTTCGCCCAAAATCTCTATCTGTGGCAGTGGGAAGCAGGTAAAGGGTTCCAATGGGCCGATTCTCTTCAACTGAGAGCTGCAGCACAGGTGAGGGGAAGGAAGGTGTATTGTCATTGATGTCTGTGATGACAACACGGCCTTCAAACAGGTCTACCCAGCTCTGCAGTGGCCCGATCACTGACACTTCAAAGTCCAAGAAACACTCATTTTCATCAAATATCATCTGGCACTGGGGGAGTTTCTCTCTGTCGATGCGCCGTGGGCCGGTTGTCAGCTCACCTGTCACATTGTCAATCTTGAAGTACTCTGAGCCGCTCTCCAGGGCAAAGGTGACATCCCCACTGCCTGTACCTGCTGTGAGGCCAAGGTCTGCGGCTACGTTGCCAATCTTGACGTCAGGTGGACCCTCCTCCGCCACCCGGTACCGGAGAGCTGAGTCGGCACCCGGTAGCTGAGTCAGCAGCTGCAGCACTAAGACCACGAGGCTGAGAACCTGCGCCGCGGAGGAGTGCACTGCACCAAGCCTCTGCATGGCTCTTTCTCTCGCTTCTCTCCTTCCCGCTCTGTCTGTCTCGTAGCTGCGGCTCGTCTCTTCTTTATTTATGTTCTGGTGTACCTCACGGCGTGGGTGTTTGGTTTATCCTTTCTTACCCTTTCTCTACCACTCTCTGTGGACTGCTGCCTGAGGTCCGGAGAAAAGCTTTCTGACTGTAGTTCACTTCAGTGGCACAGGCTTCTTTCTTCTGTTCTCCTCCTATACCCAGTGATTTTTATTTTCAAACTTCTATAGCAGCAGTGCTCTTATCTTGCTGGGCTGTTTAAGCCTCAGAGATATAAAAAAATCCATCCTGCTGCGAAAAATAAAACTAATTTATCAGAATTGGATTAATCCACTTCCTCACTTCTTTCTCTTCCCTCCGTAAACCGGAGAGCTATCCGGACAAGGGTGCTTATCAGTTCATAATGCTATTTGTAACTTCTTTTTATTCCAGTCACATTTGGGACAGAGGCTTTTCTCGCGTTTTTCACAGTTAGAAACTGCAATGCAGCACCACTAGAGGAAAGAAAGAGAGAGAGAGAGAGAGAGAGGGAGAGGGAGAAAGAGAAAACAGCCTCTCAGCTCTCCGGATGGTCAAAATTTACTCGAATCTCAGAAAAAGAATGAAAATCTGTTTGAAACAAGTCTCTGGGATCCTACTAGACTGGATCTTTTCTTACCTTCAGATCCAGCTGCGTTTTCCTCTTTTTCCCGCAGTGGAGCAACGTGCCAAGCAGTCGGATTCCTTCACGCAAGTTATCTGGAGAGAGGAGTGTTTTGCAAGCCGACTTTCTAATCATGTATTTTCTCATAAAATAGAAAAACCAGAGCCACTCTTTGTGGACTAAAAGGGGGGTATCCCGAGTGCAGCATCAATTTAGCATAATCCTGTGCAGCCCGTGTTCGGGATGGATGTCTCGGTGATGGACCGAGTGTAGATGCGTCTTTTTCCAAGAGTCCCGCATTCTCTCTCACTCCTCCACACGCGCCTCCTCCTCTGTTTTTTTTTCTCCTCTCACCTGCACTGCTCGGGACTGCTGCTGCTGCCTCCGGTCTCCAGCAATGCTGCAGTCTCTCTCTCTCTCTCTCTCTCTGTGCCTCTCTCTCTCTCTCTCTCTCTCTCTCTCTCTCTCTCTCTGTGTCTCCCTCTCTTCGCTACTGCAACATTTTTCCCCATTCGCGTAACTCGATCGCTGAGCTGTAACGGGAGAGGCAGCAGAGGCGGTGTTGGGTCGCTGTGTGTGTATGTCGGTTACCGGGGACAGACCTCACCCCCCTTCCTGTCATATAGAAAGATTAAATGGCTTGGTGTCTGGGCTGCTGACAGCTCCTGGTGGGGAAATATCTTTATTCACGTATTCATACAAAGGACAAGAGAGACGGATAGAAAAGAGAGTGATCTGGCTGTAATACAAGTCAGCCCAGCGCTCAGTCATATTTCTGCTGGTGCAGCTCTTTTGCAGAGGCAAGTGTAGAGGGCTTCATTCATTCTTTTCTGAAAGAGGCAGAAATCGACACAGCCTTTGCGCTCTCACGTAATGGGAAATTGTTGTAATATTTACAATCCTGTGACGGGTATAGTTGCACGGCATGCGTAAACTGTAACCTATAGTATACCTTCCACAAAGCACCACTGCAACCAATGCTCTATTGTAAATAAATACAGAAATACATTCCACGGATGAATTAAAAGTGGTAAGCATGCTATCTACCACTTTTTCTGATTTTATTTTATTTTCTTTTAACGTTCAGAGGTGTTTCGGTTGTTTCTTGGCTTTCACTGCCTCTTACATAGTCTACTCACACACGTGCACACACTGGTGTGGAGTTGTTGTCTCTCAGCGGAGGGACCTGCTCGGTGAGAAGCGCAATGCAGCATCGGTCCGCTGCTTACTGAACACTACCGGGATTTCCACGTTGCTGCTCTACTACATCACCTTTGCATTTCTAATTTCCAAGCTAGTCAGGCCGTTTGTTATAGAGCCACTAGCACCGTTTCTCTCCCGGCCTGAAAGCAGGGAGTTCCCCATAACACATAACATTATTGAAGGAGTGAGCCCTGTGCACCAGCCATTAGTGAACAGTTTATTGCTGACGGAGAGTAAACAAAGACTGACAAACTGCATAGACGGATGACATGTTGCCGTTTCTACCCTCTCTCCCACCCCCACTCCCCTTTCTCCCCCCCCTCCCAGCTGCACCAGGAGCTGTGGGTGTGTAAAGCGCTTATGGGCCAATGTGCTTAACATTCAGAGGCACCGACACTCGCCCGCTTCAAGCGCACTCACGCCCTCTATTGTCTGCCCCACGTGCGCGTTTGTTTCCCTCGAAATGAATCCTGGAATTCGCCTCGTGTTTTGTGCGCGCGGGCATGAGCGCGCACATTCATTTCTCGGAAGAAACGAGAGAAAGAAACAAACGGGCAATTAGAAAATGAAGTGCACGTGCGCGCCTGCTTGTGTGTATTGTTTGGCTCCTCCGGTCAGGTTAGTTCATTTTTGCTTCAGATGATTTAAGAAATTTTGGTCTCATTTGACCTAATAAAAAAATCATCTAATAAAAATATGCTGACCCGAACATGCTGTTATATCCAACCCATTAAGATATAATTGAGCACGAATCCTCCTTCATCAGCAAATGAACTGCACTTTCAATTTGCATATTGAATGAAAAGTGACCCGTGGTGTGTGCGTGCGTGCGTGTGTGTGTGTGGTCTAGTTAAACACAGAATGTCTTTTTTGTCTCTGCGCTGACAAGCTTTTTAGCCTAAAGGCTTAATCTGCTGTTTGTGCCACCGCAGCAGCAGTCAACAGTCTTTACATCATATTGTAATAACTACACAGAGAAATAAGGGAATAAGGGAAATAAGGGAAAAACCATTCCACAGTATTGATCATAAAAAGTTATTCATGTTAAGTATCATGAATCATGTTTGCTCGATGTCATCCAGGCAAATGATAATTGTTCCAGCACCATCCCTTTTAAGAGAATGCGACCTTATAATCAATTTCATTCAAATTTATGTATATGTGATGTTACATTGACATCATGGAGCTTTAACTACAGACATTCAGTCAATCAGAAACTTTCAAGGTGCATTATATCTAAAGCCATTATATGCCATTTCTTTGACATTTGTATTTTCCCCTCTCCGTCTATTCATTTTTTCTACTCAAACTGCATCATAAATGAGATTTGTTAATTGTTTATTGATTGCTGCCTCTGTTATGTTTTGGTAGAAGCACAAAGACGAACACCAGTTGCCAACTATCTGTGACACATTAGGTTGTTTGAGCATATATTTATACCCCAGTGTTCCCATCCAGAACTGCATCAAAAAAAGGCTGAGTGACTACAAAACTCATCACGCTAACCTCAGTGGTCATAAAGCCCTTTAAAACCTGAATCATCTTCACAGACCACCTACTTGACATCCTGCAGTCCACCTCCTACACAGAACACAAGCTGCAAGCCCAAGAATACATTTATTGATTCTTCCTGGTGGTGGACTTCAGCTCAGCGTTTGCGATTTGATCCATTAACTGCTTCACACGAATCTCTCCTAAATCACAATGCCTGCTTCCACCTGTTAAAGGATCGGCAGCTTCCTGGTAGGGGAGTGCAAATGAAGCTGCAGAATATTCCATCACTCCTTAGATGTGTGTACTTTCTGTTGCTCTTCTCCAGTTAAACACATCAGAATCTTTTTAATCCTTTTCAAACTTCTTGGGTTTGTATGTAATGCAAGCGTTAGATGAGTTTGCATAATGTTAAGGTGAACAGCTCTGGCAACCTTAACAAAATGGAATGATTTGTTCAATAAAAAAACATGAAAAAAAGCATTACAGGTGAAGAATGTTAGAAGAGGAATGCAGAAAATCAAGAAAAATATCAACAGTTGAAAAAAGAAAAAGTCATAATCAGTTCTAATAACTGCAACCACAACTTTAATTGCTTCCCTTAAGATTGTGCCTCACCACATCTTAGCATTCACCTTAGAAACAAGCAGGGAAGAAACCCTCTTCTTTGTTAACTCGGTTTTCAGAATTTCTCAACATACATAATATTTTTGTCATTTATGGTTCTTAATAATTCAAATCACTGTCACTTCGCCCACACCGATCTAATGACCCTATAAACATATATATCCTTATACAGTGAAACTGATATCTGTTTGTACATTTGACTGTGCCAATATCTAATTCTCCACAGCATGTGAAAAGCAGAGATACAGAGGAGGCAGGAGGCTGACTCCGTCCTTCACTGTGTACAATACCATAACACAGGACATTGAGGAGCTTGTGCACTCTTTTTTATGATGTGCTGGAGAGGGAGCATCAAGATTGGCAAAGCTAAATAGCTCAATAAGCCAGTCAAGAAAGCAAGCTGTGTTGTAGGATGAGCCCATATTGTCTAGAGGTAGTCAGTGAGAGTGGGATGAGTACAAGGACTGACTCAATCTTGCATGACCTTCATCCTCTTTATCATGGTGAAAGAGCCAATAAACCAAGCACCATCAGCACTGATGTGGGACTTTAGCCTCTGTCACCATTCTCTGACTTCTACCATGGATCAGCCCTCATGGCTTTGTGTGGACAGTATACTTTGCTGTTATGTTGTGTATGTATAATGTTTAATTTTTATACACCTGGTATTTAATGTGTAGAAGACATTTAATAAAGGAACAAAGAGCACGGGTGTCCTTCAATATGAAATTACAGCTTAGTTCACACACCCATGTGTACATTAGACTATTTCTAGAATAAAAGGTTTCTGTTTGTTAATATGTTGTCATAGTTACAAATCTCTGGATGCAAGGAATATTACAGTTCAGTTCACATGCCCACGTGTGCATTGGATGATGTCTAGAATAAAGTGTTTCTGTTTGTTAATATGTTATCACAGTTACAAATCTCTAGATACAAGGGATATGCTTTATTAAACTGGACTCTGGAATAACTTAATCACATTTGAAAACACTGGTACTGGTGGGCTATATTAGATGAAATGCCAATTAGTAGCTTTTGTTAGCAAGGTCTGGTAATCAACGGTTTGATGTCTTTTCAAAGCAGCTTGAAACAGCTGCAGTAACAGACCTCTAAAGAGGCCCAATCATTCACATTCTAACTATGAGAGTGTCAGTCAAAGAACTATTTTAATATTGAATAAGTCCAGGGTAAGGAGTCTGACAAAGAAGAACAGCAATTACAAGGTGAAATGATCTAATGGTGATGATCTAACTCCACATTTTGCAAATGTTCCTAAAACTTGCAGTTATAATTCCAACAAATGCATATTTGTCCTATTTTAACTCTTTGTAAAATAATTTCAGTGACAAGCATCTATCTGAATTTTATGCTGGTTTGTGTACTTGCTTCCCAGAGTTGTGAACTATAAATCATGTTCTACATGCTGGGAACTACTAATGTTCTAATAAACTAATAAAGCTCCTAGAAATAAAACCCCTGCCGCTGTCTGTTCGTCCTTTACTCTCTGTCTCAGTCAGTGTTATGTGAGAAACTTGTGATCAAACTAAAAACATGCAGTAATTTCATGTCTAATTTGCAGTGATCTTGTGTGTCACCTGAAAAGTGACTCTTTCTCATTGAAAGGTTGAAAACCACTTAAGAATAGAATCCCAGTGATCTATACTGCATTATTTTTTTTTCTTTTACATCAGCATTTAAGAGCTAGCTTCTGCATAATGTCAGCTTTTGTACTGAATCATACCATATTTTGACCACTGTCTGCACTACGATATCATGTTTTATTCAACATTATTTCTAATATATGAATCAATTGAATTTTCACTTCTGATTCAGCTTTGATGGTACTGACCTCTAGGTAGCTCAGCATCTCTGGGCTTCTCCTTATATGCAGCTGTATCTCTGTTATTATTCCTAGGCCCCTGCTAGTGCTGTGTACACAGGCATACTTGGCTCCAAAGTTCAAATTCCCCTGGGTTGTTTTTATTATCCCCAGGGTACTTTCTTTATTTTCCATTTTTATAGTTGGTAGTCATAGATGTTTTTGAACAGCTGTTTACACCTAGTGCATATAATTTATTGCTGACATTAAATGCAGCATGTAGTCTGCTTTAAGTTCTGTGCTGAGTGTGAATAGGAAAACAGAGAGAGACGTGGCAGTGTGTTTGGGGTAGCTGGTCTTCTCCACTAGGATGATAACAAGCACTCAAACAATATTGGAAAGAAAGGTTTAGGAGTTGTGACTGTGAGAAGCATTTGCCACAATTTTAATTTTAATGTTTTAAGGCTTCCCAGCTAAGGAGCCAGTGCTAAATTAGCTTCTTCATAGAGTTGGACTTGCTAGATGCAGTGCTAAACCTGAGTCAGCAAATTCAATGAAATTGCTATGAACTCACAACTGATTCTGAAGGAACCAACCTTAATCACCTGTAAAAGACAGTCAGAAGTTGGCATTACTAATAGGTGAGTGATCTGGTTTTCTTGTCTACTAGCAAATGTCATATTATATAAAAACATGTTCAATAAAATATATATAAACATCTACCTTTTTAGGTATGTCCCTCATAATTTGTGGTTCTGGAGGTAGATCAGGTACTCTACTGATTGGACAGTTAGTGGTTCAATCCCTGGCTCTTCCAGCCTGCATACCAAAGTATCCTTGGGCAAGATATTGAAGCTGCTACTGATGCATTCATCAGCATGTGAATGTTAGATGGAAAGCACTTAGATGTAGAAAATGTGCTTGTGTGAATGAGTGAACGAGGCATGTAGCACAAAACGCTTTGAGAGCTCAAGTAGAATAGAAAAGTGCAATATAAGTCCATTTACCAGAATCAGGATCACAGTGAGATGACACAAAGAAGAAGTGACACGATCGAGTCGTGTACTTACACCATGGGTAGATCAAAGGTCAGTCCTCCATATTGTTCTAATATTTTCTGATTCGATTTAGAGTGTGAGTCTAACCAATGCAATATTTCCTTAATTTTAACATCTACATTTATCCTTGACTTTCATAGTTCATTACATTCCACTTCTAGCATCTTCTTTTCTGAGAAAACACTAATGTTAGGACTGATTTCCAACCCGGGTTACTAAAAATAAAATACAAAAATGATAAACATATTAAAACCATTAAATATTAAGCAACATTTCTGCATTTATTTTTTATGTTTACCAACAGAATAATATATGTATTCTGCCATGATGTTGTGCGACCCTTTTGCTCCAATTTTAACCGTGTTAGCGTATTATTTTTAACAAAATGATTATAAATGCTTTGTGTAGCTCACAAGGATTCAGTCTGTTGCGTTTGTTATAGCTTAAGTTATGACATAAATTGTGTATTTGAACAAAGATTTGAAAATAAATACCGAAATTACTGAAAAAGAAACAAAACAATCTGCGACTACTGAAATGTTGGGAAAGGTTGATTTCATAAAACTGAATGAGTGCATGAGGGCAATCTTTAAATGGCAAATAGTAGTAACAATAGTGCCAACAGGCATGCACACAACTACAATAGATTGTCTGTCTCTCTGTCTTAGCCCTGTGACAGACTGGCGAACAGGGTGTACCTCGCCTTTTGCCAGTTGGCAGCTGGGATAGACTCATGATACAACTGGGATTTGAGACATTTAACAGTTTCAAATATTTAAAGTAGAATCCAGGTACTATAGAGCAGACAAAAAACCCAGCTCTTTGTTGAAATATGTACTGTCCATCTCTTGGGTTGCTATATTGCTCTTTTTAATGACATCTGGACTCTACACTACAAGCGTTTGACTGCATGTGACAGTGGAAATTACAGTGTGTAAATGAAAAACTAGTTGCACGTCGGTGAGTGACTGTTCTGCGGTGAGTGACTGTTCTGACACCCGGGATGGCAAAATTCGCTAAGCCGCTTAGTGTTATTTCTTTTTTTTTTATGATTAGAAAAGATCAGTGTACATAACATTCAGGGAGCAAAGCCCTGCTGATTGTCACAAAATGACAAAATGGAACTGGTGGAAGGTTACACTAATTCTACAATAACCCAATGGCAGGTCAAAATCAAGCTTACATGTCAGTGGTTTTGTTCTGGAGTACCTATTCAGCAAAGGAAGCATCAATCTGTAACACTCATGTATCATAACTGTACGCGTAGGTGTGTGGCAGGCAGACCCAAAAACGTAGAACTGAACTAAAATTCATAGCTTTAATGCTGGAAAAGGCAACAAAAAACACGAGGAAAAGGGCCAACTAAAGAGTCACAAAACATAAAATAAACTGACTCACTGACAGGAAGGAAAACAGACAGACAGAACCACTACCTACAATGAAGCAAAACACGACAGAGCACAGACGGGAACGCAGACAATGGTCGTGTCCAAATTCATTTTTCGCTACTCGGGTTAAACGTAATATATAAGTCACTTAGACAACCTAAAAATGTTATTGTTGAGCTTTTTTCAGTGTTTTGTTTGTTCGTGAGTAAATCGGTTTGGCTGAGATTAAAGTTATTAGATTAGATTAGATAAAATAAAACTTTATTAATCCCCCGGGTGGGTTCCTCCTTGGTTTTTACACAGCTGACTAAACGTCAAACAGAAAACTGATGAAAAAGAAGTATGAGACGGTCGAGAATTTACGCCAGTGTCCTGTTATATTTTAGATAGCAAGGAGCAGACGGCTGAGTTTATTAAACTCCACCGAGACAGCGGTGACGCTAATCAGAAGGCTAGACCGTCCAATTTCCCCAGCCGTTTACTTCCGGCCTACCCGACCTTCTGAGGACCCGGCCCGCATAGACCGCGGAGGTCCTCAGGAGGATGCAGCCCATGAATTTGGACACGACCAATATATACACAGGCTGTATCCCAATTCAGGGTCTGCCGCCTTAAAGGCCGCATTTCAAGGCCGATTACGTCACAGCGGCGTGCCGAAGGCTGTCCCAATTCAAAGGCTGCTCGAAATGCGGCCCTGAAATGCGGCCTTCATTTCCCTGAATTTTAAGGCTGTGGCAGTGTAGACTTCGTGGCCCACCATATCCCAGAATGCATAGCGTGGCGGTGGGTGTGGATAATTTTGCCGAAAAAAAACGGCGGATGAGGGGCGCCCGAAGAGTAAACTTTAAGTAAGTACTGAATATTATGTCACTTATTTATGTGCAAATGTTTAATAACGAAGAACATTAAAACATTACTGTTGGCCACATGTCGGCAAAGTTATGTGACATTAGTGACGTTTGTACTAACTTGGTTTTAAAGCCTTTACTTTAAAATATACGCCGTTCAATAGCTGAGCTTAATCTTACAGAGAATGATCAAAGCTCAGGTAGAAAGAAACCAACAAATGAACAAAAGATTTTCTCCTTCATTTCTGTCAAACAAAGCTGTATGACACGTTTCCAGTTGTTAGTATCATGGTTGCTAGGCAACCTGGGCAGCGCAACGGAGGCTAGACCGTCCCATTTCACAAGCCTCGCACTTCCAGCCTTAGCGGCCTTTGAGTACGCGGCCCTTGAGGATCGTTGAGGCTGCGTACTTTAAGGCTGCAGACCCTGAATTGGGATACAGCCACAGAGAGGATAAGAAGGGAACAGGACACAGGTGGGAACACAGTTGACACTAATCCGATTGATGAGACAGATGAAGCAAACCTGAACATAATACACACAAGACAGGAACTATCAACGTAAAACAGGAACTAACACCGAGACCCATACTAAGACATGTGAACTTGACACTAGGACTGGAAATAACCCAACAAGGGGAAAACAACAGACTGGGGAGACAGAAGGGAACATAAAACACCAGGACAAGAGATAAGCAAACATGAAGACAAGGGTGACTAAACATGGAA
This sequence comes from Pundamilia nyererei, assembly GCF_000239375.1. NCBI lineage: Eukaryota > Metazoa > Chordata > Actinopteri > Cichliformes > Cichlidae > Pundamilia > Pundamilia nyererei. The sequence continues at coordinate 2,089,991 of NW_005187508.1, forward strand.
GATGGAAAACAGGGGAGGCATGGAAACAAAGACCTAAAGACTAGATGACAAAACTAAGACCAGAATATACAACTACTACACAAACCCTGAAAATAAACTAAACGTTACAATATTAAGTAAGCCAGAATCAAAAAGTCCAAATACATACAGGACCATGACACTCATGTACAAATAAATGTAGATACAAGCATGTCAACAATTGAACCTTTTCATATTATTAATTAAATACACAGACCTCTAGTAATCTGGTTAAGAAGCTTGTAAAAAATATGCCTGTCAGATCTAGAAGGGTACAGCTGTTAAACTAGTGTGTCAGATACATATTCACTCAGCATTTAGGAAGCCTTTTCTAAGCCTCAGCTTGTAATTGATATCGAAGATGCTCTGTAATAAATGAATAGGGCTGAGATCAGACCCGTCGGGAAGTTCTTTATTAAAGGCATTGCAGCTTTTCAGCAACATTTATTTATAATGCCTGAGATGTTATGAGCATCGCTGACATTTACACTCGGCAGTGCAGTCTGTTGTTTAACACCTTGTTTTGACCAAACAGTGTGTATCTTTATACCACTGCTAAGCAGGAGAGGCGAGGTAATTATTTTTATCATTTACATGATTGATGTCTGACAGTGCTCTTTGAAAAAACAAGGATGTTGTGTTTGTACCTTAATTAAAGGTGAAAGTTTAATTGCAGTTAGGTGTACTGTTAATTGAAGAATTTTTCTGTGAAGCTGCTGTTTTAATCTTTATGAAAGACGGTTTCTTGTTAACAATAGAAACCCTTGGTTGTGGCTGCAAAAAATAAGGCTTTAACCACTGTAGTGCATTCCAGAGCAGTAAGATCTTGAAACATTAGACTGCTTTCAGATCATACAATAACCTCTGTTAGCGAACCGCAGCTTATTTACACATCCTATATTTACAAATGAAGATTAGTGATGGGTTATGAATTAGGTTATAATTGCTTTTGTGTATCCAGTACTTTAGCAGAGTCTATGATATTTAGGTTTTGCACTATTTGCACATACAGTAGAAGCACTTAAAATGGATCATGTAGTGATTAGATACTGTCACAAAACCAATCAGTGGGCCCAAACCATTGTTTGCTTTGTTTTTGTGTAGATAAACTAGTTTCAGGAAACATGATAGATGCATTAAAACTATTTGTGTAAACACATCATAATGGACTGTATATGCCCAACTAGAAGCTTAGCAGCCATTATTTTACTGGTTAGAGCTTTGTGCTTCTCCACATATCGAAAAATGGGGTTACTTCAGATTTCCCCAATGCATTCTGCAAGATACTCCAAGTGCTTGTCAATAAACACTTATTGAACTGTCTATCACTCTGCAGTCATTTCATACTTGTGAAGTCATATCCTTGGGTGCATGTAAGTTCAATATTCACTCTCCTTTAAGTTTGCCTCCAACACTCATATCTGTCAGCTAACTGGTACCAGCAGTCTGCATGATGTTTGATGCTGTGTAGGCAGTGTATAGTGGGCTTTCAGTGCTTTTCTGTTGTAGACAGCTGTTTGCTGCAGCTTAAATAAAGCTATTAGAGAAAACTGGAACAGGCAAGTCGCAAACAGTGACCTGAAATCCGCTATGAAGCTCTGCAGAGCTGATGGGACTGCAGAGTCACGGTTTGAGACCTTGTTTATAGGAGGAGTCAAACATGTTGATTATATGAACATATTTATTTCACTTTAATTAAGAAAAAAAAATCGGAGGTGCCAAACAAAAAGTTCTGTATGTCTAGTTTGTTTTTAACTGGGGACTTCTGTTGGACTTGGTCTTCTTATTCACATTTGCAGTCCTTGATTTTGTATTAGCCCTCTGCTATCCACTATAAACATCCACAAAATGTTTAAACAGTGATTTAAAAAAAATAATGCAAATGTCAAGTGAGAAAAATGTCTCTTCCTTCCAGTAAACCTGTCTATTATTGTGGCAACTTCTGCATTAATTTATTTGCATATAAAAAGCCATGCCTTTAGAATAAAAAACCATCCATTACAGGTAGAAAAGAATGTCGGAAAATATTAGAATAAAAATCTTAATATTTAAGAAACAATAACAACTTTACTCAGCTTTCATTTGCAGTTCTACACAACTTTATCATATTTATTTGTTTTCAAAGGGCTGAATAATTTCTCGTTGCCTCTGTGTTTGCTGAGAAATAATTTTCTGCTTTTCAATCCTTAATTCTTCAGAAAGTAATCCTTTAGAAATATCCTTCTTCAAAATTTTACTTTGAGGCTCGTAGCTTGTGAGAAACATACCAAAAAAACCCCAACAAAACAAAAAAACATCAGGCATATTCATTGCTACAGAACTATATTATGATTCGAACTCACTGCAGCTTAGGTGTATTGGCATTCTGATGCCGCTTACTCAACCTGTGACACAGACTGTCACATTGCAGAGAATAAATCAGAGACGTGACCTTAAACTGAAAAGTCTAAGCCGTTCTCACCTCTGCACGCGCTCATACGCGCACACCCCCACCTACACACACAGAGTCATGCACAAAAAGAAAACGTACTTTTAAAGAGGGATACGACACTCATAATTGCACACATGCTCACATTCTTATTTGCTATCACTTTCTTTCACTTTGTTAACTTAAGCTGAACATGCAAACATTCACATGTACAAATGCATGCGCATATTAATGCACACTTAATGCTTTTTACTCCCCACCTGTCAGGTGTAGAAGAAAGGTATAAGTGCAGATAAATTGCTACTACGAGCATTAACACCCTTGTGTCTCATTGAAAAAAAAAAGTATAAAACAAATCCTCGGTGATCTGCTTCAGTGGTCATTTGCATTGTTAATGCATTGCAATTCGCTATGTTGCAGTGGAAAGCAAAAAGAGGCATACATAATGCAGAGGGAAAAACATTCCTCAGCATTCCCATAAAAGGTAGGCTATGCTAGTGTCTTGTGCACATTATCAGTTTTACAACTTGGATGTGGTTTTGAAAGTAAGAAAAGCTACAAAGAATCTCCATTAACAATTATTAAAAAATCAAATAAAGTTAAAATTTTAGATAAAGTTTAAAGCACAATAAAATCAATCAGCACACAAAAGTTTTCTATGTTTTTTTTAAATTAAAAAAACACATTTTAAATTGATTTCCACCCGTACATTGCCTCATAAGCGTACACTTTGAGTTTGCTGTTTCAAAATGTGTTTAACTTTTAAAAAAAATGAATAAGCAAATTAAAATCAGTAGCTTCTCTTTTTGACTTACAGTGCGAGGAATAATTAAACTGACATTTTAATAAGCTGTAGGAGATTACACACGTCTCAACTCTTCTTTTTTAATCAGGTTACAGTAATATAAAGAGCTTGTGATGAGTATTAAGTTTCTAACTTTGCCTTGACTTTCTTAACGCCACATGACATGCACACACACACACACACACACACACACACACACACACACACACACACACACACACACATCATGTATACTATCTCACAAATTTGACAATTATAATTTAATTCAAGCCGTGGCAGCCTTAGTCTTAAACTCTCAATTCCTGTGTTGAATAGCTCTCCCGGCAGCACCCCTGGAACGTCATCAGCTTTGGAAATGCTGACAAGCCAAAAAAGCAGCTGAGTCATTCTTAATGAAGATCAGGAAGCTTTTCCTCCCTTCCCTCCATCGTCAGAATAACAAGCATGCTGGCACAGACAGCATAGGCTTACCCCACTGGAAATTTACTGCTACAGCACCAGCTGTCAAAAAGTTACAGAGCGAATAAAAGACAGAACCAGAACAAATTTTTACTCTCCACACTTCACCTTTATTTGTCATAACAGGTTTTTCTCCCCTGTGGATGTCATGGTTTGATTTGCAAAATCTCACATGAATGTTGTTGAGTCAGACCATTGAGCATGGCTGCAGAGTGACCGGTAAAGTGAGGCAAATAAAAGAAGTCGATATGTATCAGTGAACAATCATAAGGCACAAGGTCTTTTATAACAGATGTCATTTGCAGCAAAAACAACAACAACAAAAAGGAAGAAAACACCACAATCCTTTAAGGCATGAGGAATGTACTTAGCTTTATGATACACTGTCGTGAAACATCCTTGCAGTTTACCCTCTTATATTTTGACATTGTGTACACCAAAGTGTTTGTCATGGGTGCAGCCACGCATGGAGCTTAAACTGAGTGTGATTGTCAAGCGGTCTACATGAATCATGGACAATGTTTCCACGAAGAAGAAGAAGAAGCCGACGGAGTAACAGAGTTGTCTAAGAATGCAGATCATGGAGAAAAATCATGCTCTCTTTTATGGCAGCGGTTCATACACTTGCCCTTGAGATGGTTGAAAATGCTTTTGATTTGATTTCATTCTGACAAGTACTTGTAAAAAAAAAAGAAAAAAAAGTAACTGCACGGTTGTCAACCAGTAAGTCAAATTCAGTGTAGCTGTTGAGTAAGTAGACTTTGGTGTCAGATTCTATAAACCAGTGTGAGTGACTCCTTTTTTGCGCTTTTTCTTTCCCAGGCAGGAAAACGAATGGAATAACGTGTGACATTGCATTCAGAGGCACAATAACAAACATCAGATTTACACTGTAGGAAATTAAAGATGGAACATGACGGAGAGTCACGTGTTAGAAAAAGAAAAAAAGAAAGCTCGTCTGATAAAGAGGTAAAGAGAAGTGTTGGTGGTTGAAGGGAACAGATTAAGTAATGTAATGAATGTGCTGTAATCTGGGCAGTGTTGATCTAATTATTTGTTTATTTCTCCCCACACCTGCCTAGACACGCCGTTCCACAATGTTTCCCCTCTTCATTAGTGAGGAGCTACTGCTGCACACTAATGCATGTACTCGGCTGATGTTCATGTCCTGGGTATTTGTGTCTGTTTGTGTGTGTGCGTGTGTGTAGCTCAGTGTCTGCATATGTGCGTGGACATGCTGGCATATTTTCATCCCCCCCCCTCTGATTAAACTCCTGCCGTGAAGCGATACCTCCTGTTGTCTCTGAAAACTCCTCCTGTTTTTGACCTTTCTGTCGAACCTGCGCGCACGCTCGCACATCACATGCGCGCATGTTCACACACGCCGGTGATGGATGGTGTTATTACCTGAAACTTTTAAGGGGCAGAGAGGTGCTTAAGAGAACAAACACATCTGACTATTGTGCTTTATCATAAGAAATTAACACTCAGATATGCACAGCACAGTCAGATACATGCAGTGATACACACATCTTCGACGCATACAGTGTTTCGTGAAGACGTTAGCAAGTATGCTCTCACCAAAATTTGTTTTCAGCTTTATTTTTTGTTTTGTTTTGCACACACTCTTTCACCTGTGAAAATTATTCATTAATGATTTATTGAGACTCACACAAGCCACCCATGCTCGAGAAGCTGAATTAAGCTTTGCATTTCTAACACAGCATTAAGTACAGATAAACACATGCACACTCACACGCACACACATATATATATGCATTTTTAAAATATTTATTGTGCCACTTTCAATCTGCATTAGGGCATTTTAGCACTCTGGATGACCTTCCTTTGTATCTCGATGGAATAAATAAAACACCAGTGAAGGAAATAAGTAGTTTGTACAGGTTGAACATGCTCATGCTAAAAGTGATGATTCCATGTATATCCTTTTGCTGATAGTCCAAATGTCACACCAGCACTGGCAATAAAGACATATTGCTTTCATCCATCTCTCTTTCTTTTTCCCCCCACTGTCTTCCCCTTGCGTCTTCCTTCTGTCTACCCATCTCCATTTTTGCCGATTGCTTTGCACCATTAATATTTCATGTGTAATGTGGCTCTTTTGGATAGTGTGAGCATGTGTATGTGCCCCTTTGAGCCCGTGGTGGTGCGCGTGCGTGTACGTACACACGTGTGTGTGTGTGTCTACGCCTGCATACGTGCGTGTTTGTGTGTTTGTACTGCAGTATCAAATTCTGCTCTCACAGCTGTCGGCCAGTCTCAGCCTGGTTGTGATCTGTCTGTCTACCTCTCAACCTTCAACCTCTCCTTCTGTTTCACTCTCTTTCTCGCCTTCTTCAGAGTTGTTTCTCTTTCATTTTACATACCTCTGTTGCTCTCTGGGTCTTTTCTTCTACATTGCATTTCTATTTTTTTTCTCTTGCAGCATCTTGTTGCCTATCTTAACATCCTTTTCATCCCTCCCTCTGAGCTACTACAACCCCAATTTTTTAAATTTTTATCTTGCATTACGTTCAATCTGCCTGGCTCTGGTTATTTTCACCTTTCAGCTATTTTTTTTTCTAAAATACTTCCTTGATTTTCTTCTTTTTTTTGAATGGCGGTTTTTACTTGAGTTTGTGAAAACAAGTTGGAAGTAGTTGAGAAATGATGATGAATGAATGAAAAAGGCCTTGAACTGTTTTTAAGAAGCAGTTGCAGCAGCCAAGCAGAAACCTCATACTGAACAAGGATGATGGTGGTGTTGGAGGATATGGTGTGACCTCTTCAGCAAAAGAAAGGGGACAATTATTTATTTATTTATTTATTTGGTGTTGGCTACTTATTTTTCTGATGATCAGTGTTATATGCACAATACTGCTACAACTCAGAAAAGTTCAGAGGTGGGAATGAATTTCTTTTGCTTGCCATAAAGTATTCTCAAATGTCTCTTTAGGCAGCCCTTCAAGTTTGTGTGTGTGTGTGTGTGTGTGTGTGTGTGTGTGTGTGTGTGTGTGTGTGTGTGTATTTAAGAGAGAGAGAGAGAGGGCTTGTTTGTGTGCACCAAAAGCCTCCTGCTGGTTATAGGCACACACACTCTGCACCGTAATGAACAGAATTACCACTGACACACACATTTTCCATTTATTACGCTCGTCTCTCATTATCGAATTTCCATGCATGCTCTCCTGTGGATGTGTGTGTGTGTTTATGCTGTTGCACTGCATGTATATGTGTGTGTCTGGGTGTATGCATTAACTGCTTCACCGAGGGCCCAGGCGTGTGATTGGCTGTGGATGAGAGCTAAGGTTGGCACGGCGACATTTCCGCAGAAGGCCGTAAAGCAGTGGGCCTGGAGCGCAGGCAGCATCTGCCCCTTCACTGCTGCCAAGACACACACGCACACACGCACACACACACACACACACACACACACAC
>NW_005187508.1:2097973-2101282 GCF_000239375.1 Pundamilia nyererei
GTGTGTGTGTGTGTGTGTGTGTGTGTGTGTGATGGGTGGGGTGTACACTACCTGTGTTTTAATGTTTTTGTATTCATGTGTGTATGTCTGCATGAATGCATGGCTGTGTGTGTCATAAATATTGTGACCTAGTCAAATAAAATATAGAGAAAACATTTTTCAGCAAAAGACTGAAAAATCAGTGTTACAAAAAATCCGAAAAAACTTAAATATTTTGTGATTGTATCTATTCCTGCTTTTTATTCAACTTCTAATATTATAAACAAATGAATAAATTATTCATTAAAATGTGTTAAAATTATTTTCAGTTGTGTGGGCTTGTTTATCACAGCGTGTGGAGTGCAGCCTTATCAAGGCTCATTCTTTGGACCCTCTGGACATGTTAATCTACAAATGATAATCAATAGCTTGTGAATTCTTATATTTTAAAGAGGTTTATCCTCTTTCTCACTCATCTGTCTCTGCTACTTATAGCACAGAGATCAAGTAAATGCGCACAAGATGCATTCAAAAACAGGCCTGCCTCAAAAGCGGGTCAACCACTAATCAGAGGGTGAGTTGTTTGATCCCTGGCTATTCCAGTCTGCATGTTAATGTCCACTTAGACAATATACTGAATCCCAAATCTTCCTGAATGTATTCCCCAGTGTCTCAGTAACAGATAAAGAGCTTGGCCTTCAGTGTAAAAAGTGCTCTGAGTGCTCTATAAGGATCTTTGTCTATAGGCAGCATTCTTTGCACTCTTATAATCTATTTTGTCTACAAGTTCTCTACAAGTGAAGGTCAACATTGACAGCTGAAAATCCTCGGTGCAAAAAATACAGCCCATACACAGCTTCTCATTTTGCTGCTGATCTTGCAGTGCTCTGTTGAAAGTAGACTAAATGCTGCTGTGTTCCAAGAAGGGGTGGGCTTCACAATAAACTTGTGAAAGAAAAAGACCATTTTTCAAACCTAGCAAGGTTTTTATGTAAATTAAAAAAGAAACAGGCCAAGGATACTTCCAGCACAAAAAGAAAGAAAGAAATTAAAAAAAATAAAGTTGTCTCGGACTGTGCTCATGAAACCCCAAATCCTTACTTGATTCAAATTAGGTTTATTAGTCTTTCAAGGATGTCTTCTCGTTCAAGTTTAATTACTCATTTGTTCATTAATCATAAAACCAAATGTATATGTAAGGACACAGTAGACAGAGTATTTCTTTCTCATTATTTCTTTTTTGTAAGAACAATTTAAAGTAACAGTACTCTTTTTATATTTTCTGAAGAACAGTAATATTGGTGGTTGAAACTTTCACCTGGGTTTTTATGTCTTGGGAACTTTATGAGCAAAACTTTGTCTGTCTTTAATTCCTATGCTTTTGCAAGAGCAAACACACCTAGATCTTATAATAAGAAAGTCAATCCTAGGGACAATCCTCTGAACACTAAACAATATTTCACTGGAAAGCACTGTTCCAGAGGAATATGGCTCATATCTTCAGTTTCAGTTCTGTCTTCCTTCGTCTACAAAAGCCATGGTAACAATGTTGCCATGACCACCTTAAAACTACTGGCAACAGATTACATATTGGAAAAGTAAAGTTAAGAAAAAAACACAAAATAACAAATAAAAAAAAAGAACCTTGTTCAAGATTTTTTGAGGACAGAGCGTAATGATAGTGATTTAAAATTTCACTTTTAGACTGTTTATGGTAAAATCCTTAACATGGACATGCACTTGATTTCACCACAAAAACACACAACACATCCTGACAGACAGTCTCCTCATGAGTAGATATAAATTATAGATCATGTTCCCACTCTAAGCTTGTGCCTCTGCCAGACAGAGTTCTGGGCTAAAATGCTGAGATAGACTGTTTCAGTATCTCATCTCACTCAAAAGTGAGAGAGAGAAAAAAAAACATCATAGATGTCATAGAGAGTGGTGCTTAAACATTTACCCTGGTACTGCAGTATTTCTGGGTAAGTATGCTATTTAAACTGAACTAGCACATGTAAATTTGGTAAAAATCTTTCATTGTTTGGTTGACAAAGAGATAGAGGTAGACATATCTCAAAGATACTGTAATGTGTATAAATTAAAGATGACAGACATACACAGTATAGTTGTTTTGATAGTACTTTCTTCTGTCGTACATGTGTCATACCTTCATAAGCAAAAGTGTTAGATTCCTTTTCTTCTGGGATGAAAATAGCCATTTAATCAGATATCAGATGACAGGATTTTTTCTTTTGTTCCCAGTTAAGTTCAGCACAGTACATAAGAGCTTGAAGTAGAAATTTTGTTGTAGAATTTATTATGACTTCATAAAAAAATCTCTCTAAAAAAAAAAAACTAAAAAAAAAAACTTAATTGTGGTTATTTTCTTTGGGCTTTTTGGGTACTCAGTGTTTGGTGGTCAGTTGTCATCATAAGAAGCTGTATATGTTGTTTTGGCCCTATAGGCCATTCAGATCTGAAAGGAGGGTGAAAAGCCGCCCCAGGAGGTAATAAAGAGGAAAGTCGACCACTCACCGGATGGTAGAGGAAATCCTCTGCTGTTTCGTACCTTCTGACAGTTTCCTGCTGATATACACGGCTGAGTGGTCAACCCCCCCTTACCTAATGGGACAAAACTGCCCCCAGCCCTATGTTTGAGGCGTCAGTCTGCAGAACAGGGAGGGAAAAGCTGGGACTGTAGACCAGAGGTTCCCCACAGAGGCCTTCTTTACCTACATGAACGCCATGTGGCACTGCTCTGTCCCCCGGACCAGAAAATCTCGTGGAGGCATGGTGCACCTCCCGCATTGCAAACAACAGACGGTCTAACCAATGATCCTAATAGCGTTCATCCTTGAGAATTAACTTACTAATAATGAACTTTAAAGTCTTATGCAGCAGCTCCACCAGCCTGTCAGTCTGAGGGTGGTAGATGTTGGTCCAAGCCGGTCAGAGCGGCACGCTCCGTTTTGTGCAACTACTTTTAAATACCGGTAGCACTGCAACCACGTAAGCTAGCGCAATATATTTTTTTGCATATGAAACCGGAGGAGTTGTACTTACATCTTATGCCATTAGCTTGTCCTGGGTCATGGTTTCCTTCCACATATAGCTTTGCAAAAACTGCATAAAAAAAGCTAGCAGCAACAAAAACACAATATTCCAGAAACACCTTTGCCGATCCGATCAACTGGTCATAACACTTCCTACATTGGAATAGACGTCAGATGGAACTACCGCATGTCCGCCATTACCTGCTCGAAACCGGAAGTGACGTCATTTTCACGGAAATGTAGTTTTTTACCATCAGGGCCTCATGAGCCTATA
>NW_005187508.1:2114687-2137661 GCF_000239375.1 Pundamilia nyererei
GACCTCTGAGGAAATTTTAAATGGCACTCACCACCAGAAAGGTTGCCTACCCCTGGTTTAGATAATCATTTAAAATAGTATTGACACTAACACTGCCATCTTTGCCTCCTCTAGTTAACACACTACTTCACCCAGAAGCTGCTGGCAGGCAGGCGCATAGCCCTTCCCCTCATGAGTAGTTGAAGAGTTGACATTTCCAACACTGAACAATACTTTGTGAAGAACTTTGAGAGGCCAGTAAAGCTCATGTTTCAACAACACTGAAGTACTGAACAGTTATCATAAATGGAAGCCTAGCCAGTGTGCACATTAACGTTGGCTGCTTAACTACAGTGTCACTGAAAAGTATTTATCCCCTTCCCAATTTCTTAGATTTTTGCATATTTGTGACATTTCATATTTGTCATCATTTCAGAACATCAAACTAATTTTAATATTTGTCAGAGATAACCTGAATAATTAGAAAATATGAGCTAATTCTTTAAGGGAAAATATAACAATGCCTATCTGTAGCTGTGCCAAAAAGTAATTTCTTTCTAAACTTAGTAACTGGTTGTGTGGACCCTTGGCAACAAGAACTGCAGTGAAGTGTTTCTGATAACTGGCAATGAGTCTTTCACATTGCTGTGGAGGAATTCTGACCCAGTGTTCTTTGCAGAATTTAACTGAACCAAATTGGAGGGTTTTTGAAAATAAACGGCCTGTTTAAGGCCATGCCAAAGCATCTCAACTGGATTCAGGTCCAGAATTTGACTAGGCCACTCTAAAACCTACAACTTGCTAGTATGTTTCCGAATATTGTCCTGCTCCATAACCCAAGCTAGCTTGAGATTCAGTGGATTAACTGATGGTCAAATATTCTGTTTCAGGATTTTGTGGCAGAGAGCAGAATTTATGGTAAGCCCTCCATGTCCTGAAGAAGCAAAGCAGCTGACTGCTGGTATGATCTTATTATAAAATACCACATTAATTTTATTCCATATGTAACGGCAAATGTGGGCCAAATCTTTTTGGTCCACAGGGTTTTTCCCCTTGGAATGCTTCCATGGATAACATTTTTGTCCAGCCTCTTGCTTATTAGTGAATCATAAATACTGATTTATGATTTATGAATACTGCAGTTCTTTAGATGTTGTTCTGGGTTATTTTGCATTCTCCTGAATGACTTGTTGCTGCATTCTTAGAGTAATTTTGGTAATCTGATCATACCTACGAAGGTTCACCGGTGTTCAAAGTTTTCTCCATTTGTGGCAAAATCATGATTTACTTGAGACCCCAAACCATAGAAATGGCTTTGAAGTCCTTTGCAGATTGGTAGATGTCATTGACTTAGTTTATCATCATTTCTTGAGTTTTTTGTTACCAGTGTATGATGTGTTACTCTTTGAGATCTTATAAAATACTTCACTTTGCAGATAGGCTTTATTTAAATTATTTTTTGAGTCACAACAGATCTGGCAGTAATCAGGCCTGGATGTGGGTAGTCAAACTGAACTGAGATTTCCAATAAGTGTGGTCATTCGTTGTTAACTGTTTAAACCACAGGGCTTTCTGAGGTTCCAGCTTGAAAATGAAATGCCCAAAATGAATTGAAGAAGAAAATCATTAATCAACATATGGACATTACCTGTAGAAAGATCGATGCTGCTGAATTGAAACAGACCAGTTCCAGAGATTTTATTTGAGACACGGCTAAGCGTTTCATAATTTGCACAATTTGGTTGCAAGTTAAAATTTCTTAGGTAAGGTAATAACTAGTGTGTTTCTCTTAAAGACTGAAGCTAAAAAGTCTACAAACAACTAGAAACACTGGGAACTTACCAACCCTAATTTATCATCAATGAAAATGTGGAATCAAGCACAGCACTACCTCAGTCAACCCTAAAATATAATATTTTGTATTATTTTTTTACACTAAGAAAATCTTTAAATATTTCTCATATATGCATCTTAAAATTCTATTAAAGTATTTTTTTCCACTGTCAGTTAAACTGAAAAAAGTGTTGCTGCTTGTGTTATTGTTAGCGTTGTCTCAATCTTTATTTTAAGAAAAAGATTCTTAACTTTTAAACACTGAACTTTTTTGTTTTTGCCCCATAGTTTTATATTCCTTCGTTACTGAGCTTGAAATCATGACAACCCTATGTGGTAGGGCTGGGTGATATATGGAAAATCTAATAAATCGAATATCATGATATGTTTTGGCTATATCGCGATACATGATATATATCGAGATATGTCTTGAAACCCAGCAAAGGTGAGCTGCAGTTTAAGCCTACAAAAAGTCGCATTTTTTATGTAAATATTGTCATGTGTGGTATCCACAGAAACCTCCAACTTTCAGCTAAAAGCTAATATAAACCATTTCTACAATCACTGCAAAAACAACAAACAATTAAAAGAGCAGTTATGTAATTTCACGAAATGTGCCTAAGCACAAACAACGAAGCCGCGAACTCACTTGACTTCATGTAACCAAGCAAACAGCACCTCATCTAAAGCAGAGATATCACAGATACAAAGCTGTAAGTTTCAAAACGCTCTGACCAAAATTCACCAAACCAGCCACAAAAGAAGACCTGACATATGCTTCATATTCAATAAACAATAACATGGATTTACCGTGCCGTTTTTCTGAGTTTTTCCTTCTGATAGGCATTGTAGCTCATATCACAGCTGGTTTATATAAAATTTTCTTTGGTGTGTGGGGAGACATTCACATGCATAGTTTAAAACAATCTTAATTTTGCAGTGGATGACTTTTCGGCTGGTGGAATAAATTCATGGTGCTGCCACCCTTTGCGTCAACAGTTTTACGGCATGTTTTGCAAATTACCGCATTTTGTTCGACATCCTCCTTGTGAAATCCAAACGACAGGAACTCCCACTATCGTCATATTTTTCCCTATCTGGTAGTATATAAACATGCATGCTCAGTGCAGTGTGCTCGATAAAAAAAAAATTCCGGTTGGAAGTGGTGATTTATGATGCATTTGCAGTGTGTGGAAGAAAAAATCTCACAGTGAATTACATGCAGTCATCTTAATATTCCCATGGTAACCTATACTTTATGGTTACGATAAAGCCATCGTATGTGGAAGAACTCACGATACAACGAGTATGTTCGATATATGGCCCACCCCTACTATGTGGTAGACACGTTTCTATAGTTTGGATGCTTAGGGCCTGTTCTTGTTCTACCATTGTAAGAATCTCTACCATTCTACATATTCTAGCCAGTGTTCTTTCATGATACCCCCCACCCAATCTACATTATCTTCTGCTGTCTGAGACAGTCTGTTAGCAGTTCCCCCCATGAAACATCTTCTTGATGACTCTAATGCTCACTAATTCTCACCCTTCCTCTTTTTGTTGTTTGTAGAGTCACAGGGTCATGGATTTTGGGTGGAACCCTTTGTGCATTATAAGGACTTTTCTTGTCTTGACATCAGTAGCATTGATCCTCCTGTGACCACCTTACTCTTTTAATTGGGTATCTGAAAACTTGTGGATGTAAATGTTAATGGCTCAGGTCTTACTCTTGCTGAGCTGGATCACAACTTGTGGTAGCCGGTTATGGCTAACCTCCTTCCCCGCTCAGCCTTGCACTCTGATGAGATACTGAGCAATAGTCTTACTCGTAAATCCACGTGGTGCTCTGGATTTCTCTCTTTTTAATAATTAATGGTTCCTGAGAGGTTGCTGTGGTCTACTGTTTTGCCACACCCACCATTTTTTCATGACTCTTTTCCTTATATGTCCCATTAATCAGTTTTTAGTTCTAGATGGTTCTAGCCTTCTGCTGTTTTTCCCCTTCCAACTGTGAGGATAGCTCCTGGAGACTAGTCTGTTTATTCTTCTAGCTTTAGTTTCTCTAGCAGCCAGAGCTATGAGCTTGGCAGTCTCTAGAGCCTCATATAAAGACATCTTATTATTATTGATCTAAGACCTGTCTTTCATGACTCGATTGTTTTCCAACCTTGTTCTCCAGGGGCTGACACTATACGATGCATTCTTGATCTTCATTTCCAGGATTAGTTACTGTAGCATATATGAGTTAATTGGTTTCTGTGGCAATGTCAGTAGGGAAAGTGTGTCAACATCTACAAATATTACTTCCAGTGAAACTTTGTTAGTTATCTGAAAGACTTGTGTCCAGACACTGAATTTTTTTAATCTTGCAACAATTTTCATTCTCATCTCAGTAGTTGTCACACTGCTTTCCTGTATAAGGGTCAGTGCAATATCTCAGTAGTGTTGTACTTTATTTGGAACCCCTTAATGTCCAGCTGTGATAGCAACTTCCTTCTATCAATGTAAGACCACTGAGCCACCAGCTGCTTCTTAGTCAGTGATGATGTCTTCTCTGCATCCACTGTCCACTGAGCACTGTCTTTTTTCTTGGTGTTCAGTATTCTCAGTTATTTCTTTTTGTCTTGTGTCTTTTTCCAGTGGAAAGGCGCTACACAAGAACCAGTCCATTTTCCATATCTTTTCATGAAGTCTTAATCTCTTTGTTCACAAACCCCAAGTCCAACTCTTTGTGAGAACCCCTCTCCCCACACCTTTACGACATCAGAATAAAACGATTTTTCAGAGGTTCTTCAGTAACACCCATTTTGTACAGTGAATGGAAAGTTGCACAGAGGTTAGAGAGTATATATCTGAACTTCTTTCTTTTTTAAAAATCTTTGTTTCTTATTGTAACATCATGGAAATGACATGTCTGTCTGTGTGATGGACCGAGCAGTGAAGAAAACTTAGCCACAGGTTAAAGTCCAAAAAAAAAGATTTTTTATTTAACCCAAAAAACATAATTGGTTAACTCATGCAAAAAGAATCAAAATCTTGGGCCCATAAAAGAGGTCAAAATAACAAAACTCTACTCAAAGTTGACAACACAACTGATAACTCAAACAAACTGACCTAACTTAACGAGACAAAGGGGAAACTTAAATAGTGGCTGATCAGCCCACAAAAACAGGAGAAGGGGTAAAACACACAAAACCTAACTAAACCAAGCATAATGAACCCCCCCCCCCGCCATGGTCCTGAGTTATGGCATGAACCAATTTGTAGTCTTCCTTTAAAGCTCGCTCTGCCCCTTTTCCACCTCTAAACTAAAATGTGCGCACTTATTTTAGAATGCAGTGTTATGTGGATATGTGAATTAACTCTAAACCAAAACCAGTTATTTATTGTCCTGTAAATAAATTCCTATATTTAAAGAAAGAAATGTGAATGCAATGTTACTTATAAGCCTCTACACTAACATGGTGGGTATTACCACTGTGTGGCTGTAAGTACAGCCATCACAGTCTGTGTTTAACAGACAGTCTTATTCACAAGCAAATACATTTGGAAAAAAGAAATGATCTCTATAGCCATCATATCTGAAAAAATTTGTGAACACATACCTTCTCACCGCCTCTGCTTCACACAGTTATTTCTTATGTGTACAGTGCGACACAATAGAGGCCTTCAAAAACTGCTGTAGGAAAGTGTGAACTTTTATTCATATTTGCATGATTATCGCATCTGGCCTCGCTTTCAAGTGAAGGCGTTCAGAATGGCTAACACTTTTCCTTTTAGCTATCATAAGACGACAGTATAATTTGTTCTCCCTATGTCTCCTACTGCAGATCATTCTTCTCTCACTGCCCTCCATCCACCCCTAACCTTCCTCCTGTGTGATTCACTTCCTCTCTTTTTCTGCCCTCTTTCTCTTTCTTCACCTAAATGACCACCTAGTGTCCCACTTTTAAACTGCTGGTTGCTTAAAGTCTAGTCCAATCTTACTTAACTTCCCTTATATATTTTTCTGTCCCTGCCTTTCCCTTCCCCTCTGCCTTTATTCCTTTCCCTTCAAAAGTCCCATGGATAAGATGATTCAGTCCATATTTTTGGCCAAAGATAGGGATTAGTGAAAAACTTAAAAGAGATGCTCTTACTGAAAGTGACTCACTTGTACTCAGAGGAACTGGCAAATGCAGACATATAAATTTACACTAAAAAGTTCAGTGCATACTGGGGAAAGTACTTATACACAAAGTCAATATGTGCATCTATGTCCTACACATGTTAATGTGTTTTAAACCTCTCTGGAGATTAGAGAGGTATGCAAGACACTGTAAACAAAAATCACCTAACAGTCAATTGCATATGGGCTATAATTTTAATCTTGGTCAGTGTAAAGCTCTGCGAAGTCAGCAACTTTAACACACACAGACACAGACTTACATGCATAGGCACACATGTACATGTTTGCATGTCTTTGTATATGGGCAGTGGTGAATGCATGAATGCATCAGAG
Organism: Pundamilia nyererei; assembly: GCF_000239375.1. Classification (NCBI taxonomy): domain Eukaryota; kingdom Metazoa; phylum Chordata; class Actinopteri; order Cichliformes; family Cichlidae; genus Pundamilia; species Pundamilia nyererei. The sequence goes on from NW_005187508.1 coordinate 2,121,001, forward strand.
AGCAACTTAGGGTTCAATATATTGCCCAAGAATACTTAGGTCTGCAGACTGGAGACTAGAGCAGCCTGGGATCGAACCAACTTTAACACAATTGCAAGTCAATCTGAAGATGGAAATTCAAAAAGCTTCAGATTAGATGTTGTTCTGAGACCTATGATGATGAAAAGTTTACAAAGGCAAGAGGATGATAAAAAGGAGAGGAAATTATTACAAAATGCCAGGGATTTTGTCAGATTCAGATTCACACATGGCTGGAGCATATGATCCTACCTAGCTACAAATATTATTTTTATAGTAGGTATCAGAATTGTTTGCTGTAAATACAGACACATATCCAGCGGGTAAATATGTACAAATGATAAATAAAGATTTGGTTTACTTCTCTATTTACTCTCAGCAGACCTTTAGGAGAAAGAGAAAGAAGGCAGCAGATATAGAAGAGGCCAAAAAGAAAAAGGGTGGGGGGTGGCACTGTGTAAAGAAAAACTCATGGGTGAAAGTTTGGGTAGCAAAGACCATAACTGGACCTTCTCTCACTATGGAAACAGAGTTGGAGCTTGGTGAGTGCAGGGCATTGTTGGAAAAAAGTTAAGAAGAGGAACGGGAGAATGGAGAGACTTGTGTGTGAGAGCAGAGAGAGATGAGGGAGTAAAAGAAAGGAGGAGGGGAAAGAAGACAGGAGAAAGGGACAGCCAAAGTGGAAGGCTAAAGGGAGAGAGAGATAAAAAAGACACAACGTAAAGATTTTTGGAAAAGGGGAGGGTGAGAAAGTTTGAAAGAGGAGGAGAGAGCGAGAGGAGGAGAAAGGGTTGGAAAGTCATAGAGAAAAAGGGAGGTGGAGAGAGAATCAGGCCATTCATCCATGCCTCTGGAGACGGACGCAGTCTGAATTCAGGATAGCTCATTCAAAACGCCAACTCCACTTTGTCCCACAACACCTCTGTCAGTCTCTGCTACCTAGTTACCAAGTGGCTGGGACATATCCAGAATACCTAACACCATGACTGACAGCAATTTTCAGTATGTGACAACTACACATCCCACACATAGACACACACACATGCACATGCACCCACAGACACGCGCACTGCATAACACACTCTGCGGGGTCCCAAAGCAGTGTTGTTTTTGGTGCAATAATTAAGTTTTTGGGGCAATAAACATGATCACAGCGACACTCTGGAAAGCCATGTTCATTCCTAATGCGTAAGCTGAGGGGGTTCTGATTATAAATAATACACATGCAAGCATCATGTGCATGCATACACAGGACACACACACAAACACAATCACAATGCCCGAGGAGACATGCTAGAGTGTTGTCAGAAAAGCGCAATCTCCCTGCTCTGGCACAAGAGATTTTCCTTAACTCTGACAGATAATTGGTCTCCAGGGAAACAATGTTGCTTGAAGCTAAAAGTTAAACCTTAATAAGGCTGTAAATACACACACAAATGCAAAAAATAAATGCTACAGACGTATGCTAGACCGAGCAATGCAAAACATAAGTACACATAGACTCGAACACTGATGTAAATCATTTAAGTCTGTGTTCTCAGAATAAATGAAAGGTGATCAGTGGCAGAGTAATAACAAAACAAGTCAGTCAGTTCAGTTCTGCTGCCTATGCCGTTTAACCTATCAGCCAGCAAGCACAGTGCAAACAGAGGCACACTGTCTTGGTTATGCAGTAGGTTTTCATCCCGGCATGAATGTCTTATTCTTCTTTTCTTCAAATTCAGCTTTGCAGTTTTATGTTTTAGAAGCAGCAGCTCTTCCCAAAGGTGTTTTGACCAAGATCTGTGTGTATACCATCATGTGTGTGTGGGTGTTTCTGTGTGTCTATACGTGTAAGCCTGTTTGACCTTGTCAGGAATGTTCCTATTTAATCATCTCGGGGAAACCTCAAACTTGCCTTTAAAATTGAACATGAAAGGTAACCTTCTCTATTTTTGCTTGCTGTCTCGCTGCAGAGAACCGAGGAATTATCTGTTTCACTCTGTCTCGGATCCACCGAAGGCACATGAATAGGATGGAGAGAGGTGGAGAACGAAGAGAAAATGACACACACACACACACACACACACACACACACACACACACACACACACACACACACACACACACACAGAGGAAGATGGGGGCAGAGAGAAGTAAAAGTGAGTGGGTAGAAAGGGGGGGGGGATTGACTGAAAGAGGAAGAGTGACAGCCAGGCAGGAAGTAAGTTAGAGTGAAAGTGAGGCACAGGAAAAGAAAAGAGGAAGAATGAGGTGCCAGAAAAGAGGAGATACTAGTGAGGTACTAAAGCAAGACAAATATTTGGTATAATGAAGTAAGCACCAGGCCAGAAGTGCGGAAAAAGATCTCTCTTTAACAAGGTGCAGACAGAAGATGCCATAATGAGGGAGTGGCCCATTTATCAAACAAGCAACTCCATCTGAAGCAAACTGGAGATGGAGTTTAGTTCCAGTAGCCAGTAGAGAGTGGTTTAACGAGAACTTGTCATTGTGTATGTTACCAACACTTTTACACTTGATGTGTGTGTGTGTGTGTGCGCTGCGCGCAAATATTAAGCCACCGTCATTGGGCATAGTCTTTATGTCTATCAGCCTCCTTTTCTTTTTCTTCCTCCCTGTGAGTGCAGGGCAGCTGGCTAAGTGGTAGAGTTGGCTGAGCCTGAGGCGAGAGCAGAGCAGCCTCACGTTTCGCTGGGTTGAAATATTTAAGGAAGCCATCTAAAGCCTGTTTCACTCAGTCAGTACCCAGTGGGTCAATCCCATCAGAGACCAATTACAAGTACTGCTGAGCCATGGATAAAAGGCTAGATCAAAGGAAACAATGCACAAGGATATAGCGTGTTAGCATACAGCGATACATCAGTGTTTGCCTGAAAAATGATGTATGTGTATGAACATGCAGTGCTAGAACACACATACACCTTAAAAATAAATAAATAAATAAAGCTCATCTACACAGACTCACACACTTTTCCCTTTGTTTTCTTTTTTATTGTCATCTCTCTCACCAGTTCTCTGTTTCTTGATCCTTACTTCTGTTTCTTTACAAACATAATAATCTTTCTGTTTTTTACAGCACCACCAAATCCCAAAGGTTTCACAGTTACACTCACAGAAACCCACATACCAAATGTTCTGCTCCCAAAGAAAATTGAACAAAAAAAGTGTCTTCCACAAATGTGAAGTTAACCAAGGACAGTGAGAGGTGAGCAGGTGCACGGTCCAAAGTGTGCAGATACACAGTCTGTCCATTGATGACTCACTGTCTGCAGAAAACACTCAAATGCACCTCATCTTCTTATTGTGACATGCATACACAAACACATGTCAAGGGAGCATAAATCATTCATAATGATCGTTAAAAGGGGAAAGAGGGGGATACATAGGAGGAAGCAATGGGTTGAATAAATCGCTCCCTCTGAACCCCCCCCCCCCCAACGCTATCTTAGTCACAGCGATCCGAACTGACAGGGCACTAGATAAGCAGCAATTAGCCAGAGTCATCTGTGCAGGTAGCATAAGGGACAGACACACACTTCTGTGGATGCTCTTGCACACTTTCAGGTACACACAAATGCACGAATGCCTGCAGAGAGAAATGCCATGTTTTATTGCATATACTATTATATATTGTACATATATTTATTAGTTTCAGATGTAGCCATTCTTGCATTTTGCTTGTTTACATTATTGTATTTTGCACAACTCTGTTGCTTGTGAAGCTCGCACACAAGAATTTCACTCACATGTGCTGTACCAATGTACCTGCACATGTGATGTGACAATAAAAGTGATTTGATTTGATTTGAGAGAGATGACTTAAAACAGAGAGACACTGATAACTTGCAAAATACAAAGCTCACTAACAGGCATATGACTAAAACATATAAACATACACTGACCTAAATGATCTCTTTCAATCAAACATGAAGTGCACTTACCCTGATTTATTCCTCTTTTTCCTGCTTTGCTAAAGGGGAAAAATTCTGTATCTCTGTCTTCCCTTTTGTAAGCCCCAGGGAGAAAAGGCACTTAAGATAACATAGACATGACACATGTTGAATCAGGGTTGCTGCTGAGACATACGGAAACAGAGGTGCACGAAACAAGAGGGCTCCATTCAGTGAGAGATAAAACGCTCTTCAGGGCTGTCAAATAACAAACCTAATGGCCGTGGTTTCATTGGGACAGTTTAGTATTCGATGCATTTATACTGTACGCCTCCTAGTTTGGCAGTAATAGTTTTTTGTTGTGGGAAATCCTCCTTATAGTGTCTTAAAGTAATTGTAAATGTCTGTAACAAACCAAAACCAGAAAAGCTGAGGCAATAAGTAAATAGGAAATGAATTGATGTAATAAGATTTAGTATAGAATTGCATTTAATATTTAGCCCTGTTAAAATTAAATGTAAAAGCATAATTCATATCAAGTTTAATATCTTCAATGAGCCTGAAACATATGCAATATCTTAAATGCTTTCAATGCTTTATATGCTGAAAAGCTAAGCTTCCCAGCTTTTACTCAATTAGAAGCCATGATTTTACAGACATTTAAAAGTAATTTTATCCAAAAATCAAACAAACCAACAAGCCTATCTTTCTTTTATGTGAGGGAAGGTGATGTTGGTTGTGGAAACACAATGAATGTGATGAAACCACTTTCATCATTACAAAAGCGAACACTAGCATGAATGTTGTAGACCTTGTGCACAGTGGATGCCACAGTTGAGCTAACACAGTGTGATTAATTACAACTAAATTATTTTCTCAAATTCTGTTAAAGCTCATTAAATGCAACTTTGGATTCTTGGAACATCTGCAGCTGTTTCTAACAGAGAAACAATTCAGAAATAGGATGCCAGAATCCCTAAAGTGAGAATTATTCCCAAATTAAATTGGACACCATTTATCTGAAGTCCCGGGTGGGACCAAACCAAAAAATGTCTCGTTGCCTCACACACTTGCTTGTCCTCCCAAGTATACCAGTTTTACAGCAACTTTTCAAGAACTGCTTTCCAATTGGTGGGTAAGTGGGTCAGTCAGGGTCTTTCTTTGGGGGTGTGCCAATCCCATGAGCCACTGCAACCTCTGGCATGGCTCTTTGCTCCTTGTTTATCTGCCATCTTCGTTGCCAATAAACATTTTTTTAATCCCAATGGAAGTTTTGGTCCTTGCTAGTAAACTGAAGTATTGGAGCAGGATCACACCCCAAACACTATTCTTCCAATCCTACTTATATATATGCCTACTTGTCCCAAATAACCATTTGTTCTCATTTTCCAGCCTTAGCTTACTATTTCTCTGATTGTCATTCAGTATTGTTTTCTAGTACAAAAAAAACCAAACAAACAATGAAAAAAAAAACCCCAACATAGATTGATCCCCTTAGCAGGATAACATTGTTCTTCTTTCTTCAAAACACTATGTAAGTCATGGTACTGAACAAGTAAAAAAAAAAAAAAAGTTCCAAACAATGTGTCTGCCCACTGACACGATGCAGTGCTGCCACTGAAGCAATGCTGAGGAGATGATGTAGCCCCTGGGCCACACACACACGTCGGGCTGGAGTTGAGAACGGTAAACAGCGACGCTATTATTTAACAGACTGCAGAGTCAAACGCTGTTACAGTGTGTGACCTTTACATTGCTTGAGGGCTAATACAGAAATGAAAAGCGAGCAAGAGTTTTGGAGGAAATAAATTGGGGGGGACACGCCGAGATGAACACACACACACACACACACACACACACACACACACACACACACACACACACATATACACGCAGATTTATAGTTGTGCATAGGTTCACATTAATCATTCATGTATGAGCATCTAATGTTGCTACTAGTGATGCAGAAGATACACACAGCCACTCACGCTGTTCTGGTAACACTGTGCTAGCACCATACAGGGTGTGTGTGTGAGTGCATGTATATGTGCGTGAGGTAAATCAGCCAATTCTGCAGTGAAAGTGACTGTCGGCATGACTATTGCAGGGATGTGCTGATAGAGAGGTTTTAGAGCAGCAGACTGCCTAAGGCCTGGAAGAACTTGGGAAACTGAGGTGGGGTGAGGGGGGCAAACAGTGGAAAGGAGGAGAAGCAAGAGAGATAAAGAAAACAGGAATGCGGCAGAAAATAAACAAGGTTACAGAAATGGGGAGGGAGGCAACGAGCAACGGGTTTAAGTGAGGTGGGAACCAAGGTCAAGCCACTGAAGCAGAGCGAGAAAGGTGAGAAAAAAAAAAAGGTGGGACGTAAAGAATGAGCGACAATGAAAGACGGAGAGGAAGGAGGGGAGTGAGGGCTTGTGGGAGGAAGCGGCGAGAGAGAGAGACCTTTGCATGATAATTCGTTCATTAGGAAAGACCTTGACCAAGAATTCTCTCCCTACATCCTGATCTCCTGACTCCACTCCCTCTTGTCTCTTCTTTTCCAGCCCCTCCACCCATCCTTCCGCCTGTAGCCCCCACAATTCACTTTGCTTAGTTTTCTCTTTTTCTCTCTGTCAACGTCACCATTGTCTCATTACAGAATCCCTACTCAGCAGTTCTAAGATGGAGGCTAGGTGAGAGAGAACGATATACAGAGAGTGAAACAGAGAGAGAAAACGCAGGAGAGAGATTATGACAGGCTACCATCATGTGACGCCTCTGTTGTGTCTTTCACCTTCTACTACAGGTCTACTGTGTATGCACATCGAATACCTCAGTCTCAGCTGGAGCTTTTAAGTGCCCTGTGTTTAAATGAGATAAATAAATCAAAGAAAACGAGAGGAGGGAAAAAGGCATGCATCTTGCAAACCAATGTGAAATCAATAATGGGTAGCCTTAGACATGTAAAATGTGCTCAATCAGCTGCAACGCTACAAGAAATACTCTGAATTAAATATTTAATTAAAATAACTATTAAGAAGAGGCAACACAACAATTAAGTCAAAAATGGGAGGTCATTTTCTTTAAAATGGGGTTTCAAATCAGCCTTTGCTGATGTTAATACAAAGCTCAGTCTGATGTTAAAAAAAACAAGTCATTTGTAAGAATACAATATTATATTCATTTGTGAAGCAGCATCTTATTGTTAGTGGCAGTTATACACAATACAGACATATATCAAAAGCTGTCTTTAACATCACTAAGTGTTTGATCCTTAAAACGTCCTGAACAAACCACATATTTGGCAGATCAGTGGATTTAATTATTCAACCTCATCAGATAAGCCGTCAGTGCTGTACCTGTAACAGTCATTGTGTGTTCAGTGCACAAGACAGCTATCCCTGAAAGTTATAGAAAGTTTAAAAACTCTCTGCTCTTTGTAGGAAATTGGAATGTTACTGAATGTTTCACTGCTGATGGTCTATTTGCAGAGATGCACCAGCTGGCAGTAGAAGCGGAGGCAGAATATTATCCATTGTTCAGTATGGAATTGTTTGGATGGTATCGTTCTGCACCAAGGGCAGCAGAGTGGGGCAAAGACACAGTGGAAAAATTGTATGGCAAAAACAAAAAGACAAGCCTCAGACGATGGTGTTTATGCAGCACTACAGCTGTCACCATCAACCTCTGCAGATGGCTCTTCATACCAGCCACAAAAGCTAAAGGCCTGCTTGCCTTCAGGGAAAGCAGGCAGTCAAAATTATTGGTCATTAAGGACTGAATTTGAGCCTGGGGAGTTATCCACTTTGAAATCTTTGGCCATAAACATAAACTAACCTAGCCTTAAAAACAACTACATACTTCTGTTTTTTGGGGGTCTGGAAGTAAACAAGAACAAATTCTGCAACTAAAAGCACCTCATGACTCCGAGAGAAGTTAGAATTAATTTAGAAAACTGGTAACTCACCTGTTAAAACAAACATTTAGGAAAGTAATCTGTCTACAGAAATATTGATGATCGCAACTGATTACAAAAAAAGCATAATTTAAAAATAGATTAAAACAATGGCAAAACTATTATACAATATGTAAGGTGGATATACAAGAAATATTTAGTTTCTCTTAGATAGTGCAAAACAAAAAAGACAAAAAAAGAATATATTTTTAGGTTGTCTGAGGTAGTGCTGTGCTTTTGGTGACTTGACTGCACATTTTCATGGCTGATCAAACAAAGTTTACAATGTTTCTGCCTAGTTGCTTGTAGACTTTTCCCTTAGTTTTAATATCACAGTTTAGGAGAAATATTTTTTAATAGTGCTGCAGACCGGCAGGACTGATAACGTTAGCTGTCTAGCTCCACATTCACATTATCATTTTATTATTAGCCATGGCTGCTAGCTGTTACTTTAATGATAACTTAACAGACAGATAATAGTAATAGTAGCTAATCGATTAAGGTACTTGTGGCTGCTCCCGTATTCCCTCAGGGACTGCTGCAGTAGATGCGTCTGCATGTTCGATTTGGCAAAGATTTTATGCCAGATGCACTTACGGCTGTGTGTCTGCCTGTAGCTGAAGTTTAGCCTTAACTAGAGGAGGCAAAGGTGACACTGTTGGTATCGGTACTGTTGAAATCAGTATCTTATCTTATAATAATTTTTTTTTAGTATGGATTAATATTATGAGTTATTTCTGGCAAACATATAATATACTGTATATCCTTGGTTGTACTTAATGTAATGTGGATCTGTTTCATGTCCTATCATGAAAAAAAACTGACAGAGTTGATATTCAAAGAATGTGTTAGATGAAGTTCATTCCTGAAAAAATAGGCCATCCAAAGAATAAATATCAGCTCTGGTTTGTCCCTTGGCTTAGAAGTTTGACACTTCTCTAAAGCTTTGTTTGAAGCTCTTATGAGAAATTTCATTATACTCAAGACAAGGCCTTGTTTTTGAGTCTTTGAGTCATCTTATTATAGTTAATATCTTTGAGTTTTGGTTCATAGTGGTTCTAATATTTGAACATTAGATTTTTGTGTTTGAATATTAGATTCCTGTTTTGATTTCTTTGGTTGTCTCACTTAGGATACTGCTGAGTCTTTGGTTTCTGTGTTTGTTTTATTTATTTTAGTCATGAGTTTTAGGTTGGTGTTACCATGTGTTTGGGGAATACAGCAGTTGAAGTAATCTCCCCATTGTTTCTGTTCGTGCCTTCCTTTGCCTTTGTCTTAGTATTTATCATAGGCGAGTTTGTACCCACTAAGAGACCTTGGCTCACCCTACCTCACCCAAAACCTTTCTTAATAATGACTCACACCCTTTTTCACACCTTGACTCATGTGATGAGGCACATGATCAATAGTGGGTCAAACGACCCTCTTAAGGGACAATTCCCACTAGGGCTTAAATACCTGGGACTTAGAACTACAGATAAGAGGTGAAAAGTCTTCAGGAAACTTAAAGAAGTCCAGCTGCTTTTCTTTAGATAACCTCTCCTCAGATAACCATCACCTGGATGACTGAGAACCCACACAGACATAACTAAGCAGTGTGCTGTCCTGTTGTCGAATGCGGATCCCTTATTTGCTCTCATAATAATTATTATAAGATTATATTTTTATTATTTTCTAGTTGAGTGAGGAGGATGGAGAGAGAGAGGACAAAGAGATTGTACAAGAACAGGAAGAATAAGGGAGCAGAAAGTGAAGTTAACTGGAAAAAACAAAAGTCATTTTTCACAAAGTAGTTTTCATGTATTTCATGGAAGCCTTACCTACTTTCCAGTAGCACACTTAAAAAAATACCAGCGGACATTCTAAACAGAGCTATTGATATAAATGGTCTATTGGTCTATTGGTCTATTGATATAAATGGTAACATTTTGCAGAATTCATACAACTCTAAACATGGCTCAAGAGGATGGCTGCCACTACATTGATGTGACGCTCTATACTCCACTTGTAAATCGGGGTAAATGCTGTTCTGTGCTGAGTTTGCATAATGAAAGGAGGGTGTCACGGTCCCCGTGCCTCACCGGCTGATTCCGGGTTAGGCAACATGTGTTTGTTTTTGTTCTCTCTCTCTCCCTCTTTCCCTGGCCACAGCGGTGCTCACTGTGGGCTCCGCCCCTGGCCCACGCACCTGTGCTCATCATCACACCTGGCGCTGGTTACTACAATCAGAAGGGCTTTTTAAGATGGCAGACCTACACTACTCGTTGCTGGAACGTTGAGTCACCTGCGTTAGTGCTTCAGCAATCTGCCTAAGTCTGTGAATTTCCTTGTGATCTGGTGCTAATTGGATTTTCTGTGTGTGTGCGTAGATTCCCCCCGGACCCGTCCCTGTACCCCCGAGTGAGCGAGAGGAGCGACTGGAGGAAAGGAGTGGGATTGTTGGCTGGAAGAGCAGAGTGTGGTTTTGGACCCTTCCCCTTCCCCCCTGGAGCCCCGGACCCCTTCCCCGAGAACCTTGTATATATATTCACCCGGTGACACCACTGTAAATAAACGCACTATCAGTTTCTGCAAAGGTCTCCTGGTCTGCGCCTGAGTCCGTTTACAAAACTGTGTCAGAGGGTTTGTATAAATTTAAAAACTTTAATATAAAACAACTCTATTACCAGTTTGCTTGTGTACAGGTCTATGGAGTGGCAGGGTGATTTTGCAGTGTCTGATGATTTGGTGGACTGCCTCTAAGTGATTATCAGACTGAAATAATGTGCATGTGTCTCATCTCATCTGCTTTGCTACAAATAGTTCTTTAACTTCTTAAATGACTGAACCTTTGCCTCAGGTTTGATAACTAAAGGCTCCACCCTAAAACCAGTGTATAATATTGAAATCTCAGATTATTCACTCTGAATTGTTCTTAGACACTGCAATAGACTATCAACTAACTCAGGTTTGCAAATGTCAAAAGGGTAAAGTCATGCATCCAATGCTTTGTAGTTAATATTAATGGAACAATATTAATTACAAGGCAGTGCATGCATGGCATTATGATTGGGAGCTAAGCCCCCCTTAAAGTTTGAACCTAGAATCATCTCTGGTATTTATGTATGTGTCTTTATTTTCATTTTTTTATTTTATTTAAAAGTTTAGTTTTCCTTTGCATCCTGTGCCTTTGTGTGTTTTCCAGTGAATGTTTTCCTTGCTCATACTTATTTCTCGAATTGATCTTTACATTGGACCACTGGACTGTTTACAATGGGCCTACAGATTCTGAATTCTGCTTTTGGGTCCTCCAACCTCGTTCACACCCTGGCACAGCTGTTATTTGAAAAACTATCACATAAAAACAGTATTGACAGATAAAAACAACATTAAATTTGAAAATTTAAGAATAGTTAACTCTTTGCCAGAATATTGGTTTAGATTTCCAAATGGACTAAAACGGTCATGCAAATGATTAAAGACTAGATAAGAAAAGAGAGAAACAAACAAATGAACAACAAAAACGGTACCAATGCTATTGACTGGTTTTAGAAATAAAGCCAGGTCATGTATGTGTCACGGCCCAGCGGCACAAGGGAACAGGGATGGACACAGGCACAGAAACCAACCCGGAAGCGAGGTGACTGAAAACAAATGATTTATTCCGCCCACAGGAAAACAAAGGCAAAACATAAAGCGACGCCACCACACTAGTGGCGCGTAGGGTTCGTCAGGGATAATGAGGGCGACCTAGACACCTCTAGGAGACAGCTGACAGCGGGGAGGTAGAAACAGGACTAGGCCGGGGGCACTGGAACAAGAGGAGATCACGATCAGAGGGATCCAGCAGACAACCAACAATCTTCCGCAGTCGAATAGAATTGCCTTACTTGGTTTCAGATGGAGGGGACAGGTGGAGCGTAAAATCCGGAAGCGGTCGAGGCGTGGGGAGGCAGGCAGGTGAGCGGTGGGCCGGCAGGCCACGTTGTGTAAGCAGCTGGCGGCCCCGGTCCAGGAGGATGGGAGCGAGGGGAACAAGATCTCCACTCCGGGTGCTATCACTGAGGACAAGAAAGGACAGGTGAGTCATCACACGGCATTAAGACAAGGTTTAGGATGCTCCACAGAACTAACATGGGAATAGCAGATACTCAGGCGATGAGGGGTTGAGAGCGCAGGTCTGATATACCGCTGGCACGATTGCTCACAGGTGGTCAGCCCGGGAGGAGCAACCGGACTCCGCCTAAAGAAGGAGGAGCCGCTGTCTGAGACCTGCAGGTGCCCAACCAGACCGTGACAGTATGGATATGCTCAGTCCAGAGGCGTACAGTATAAAGTGAGTTCAGCAAAGTCAGGAATACTCAGGATGTATGTCATTTGACAATTCTTGTAAACAGAATCAATCTGAGCTCCGTCTTTATAAGTCAGAAACTAAAAATAAAATTATAAAAATATGACAGGAAAATGAAACGCTGGCATTGAGAAGTAGATGATATGTTTAGTGCTGCAGAAAAATGTTTATCTTGTGAATTCATGATCATTGCTCGTAGAGCAGAAAAAAAATGATCTCAACTTAATTATGTCTATTTTGGTGTTCATGCGATCTCTGTACTGCTGTTTATTCTTAATGTGACCTTTGAGCTCTGAAACTTCAACTTAATACATTTAAACACTACAAGATATTTGATGCATTCTGTTCCGACACCCTCCCATCTAATAAATTAAACTTGGAAATAACTTTAGGTTGTGTCTACATCCAGATTTTATTGATTGATATCAATACTCTCAGTAATAAACAGTGTACAGTTGTAAAGGATCCATTTACCAGTCTATTGTCTAGTAGCTTTAGTTCCAATTGTGTTTAAAAAAACATTAATGGAAACTTTACAACACAGCTTCATTAAATGGTAAGCAGGATGGATGTATAAAACATACATCTTCACCAGAGAATCAATATAGTGCTTAAAGCACACTGTAAGTAAAAGAATCAATGAAAATCAGTATAAATGTGGTACAAAATTTTAAATCAAAACTCTCAATATAAGATACTGCTGACCAGATGCCTGTCCTCATCCAGGATTTGGGCTTATCTATATAACTTCATAGTTAACCCTTGGTTTTCAATACGAAGGATTCCGATCATTTCTTACTTTGCTAACTTGCCATAGTACCTTATGCTCTACACCTAACCCTACTTGCCATTACAGGGAGATCCTTCCGATCTGTGTGTGGAGAGAAGGAGGGTCAAAAGTTTTTCAATCAAGTTTTTTGATCAAGTTTAATTTCTGATATCTCACGTGCGAATAAACAGTTTTGACTAATCTGACCACTGCATTTGGTAACAAGTGTCGTCATAGCTCAAAATGTATACTGGTATTAATTTATAAAATTATATGGAATTAATGAAATAATCATGTTTTACCTCAGAAACAGCGCTAGAAGCTCCTCCAGGTCAACTGACTCCCTGAAATTTCTCTGCCACGTCATGTGATCACAACTCTGCCACCAAGAGCTTAAACTGCCCCACTGATGTCCTGAAATATAAAAGAAAGCAGCTTTAACTCATCAAACCTTGAAATTCTCCCTGCTGCTGCTGCCTGCTCTTGAGAATAGGATGAACCCAGAATCTCTGTTTCTTCCTTTTCTTCTTTAGACACATCAGGAAAGGCTCATCATTACTTGATGGCCTTAAGTTTGAATTCTGTTTTTATATTCATTTTTTTACTTGAACTCAGACAATTAAAATCTTATTAATTCAATAAAACAGAGTTCTCTTTTATTTCAAACATGGGAGTCAGGAGTAAGAGAAAGGAAATGCTTACTAATTCTTATTCCTATTTAACCCAGGATTTATATCTGTTCTTGATTATATGGCTTAATATGCATATACGCTACCTTTAAAAATATATACCTATACCTATCTAATGCAGTCCTTTTTATATAAATATATGCATATACAAATTGTTCTAAAACAATTAATTATTAACTACACCAATACAAAAATAAAGCTTGTTTTATTACATACAACTATCCAGATTTATTGTACAGTACAACCACCATATCATCCTACAGGGTACAACCCAAATGTCCCCTGAGCGTCAAAATCTAGAGTTTAAATATTTAACAGCCTGTCTCATCCAAATACTGCTTTATAAGTGTTTCCTTATATCATTTTTTAAAAACTTTAAGTTACACAGTCAGCATTTTCCCAGCTTTCTTTTCTGGCTTCAGCTAGACTAAACTTTATTAATATAATAGGTCTTTTCCGGTCTTACTTGCCAAAACATTTAAAGCTCAGAATACTCTTAGTACTAATTTACTGTACTGATTTTCCTCTTACATACACTCATATTATTGCTTTATTTGCTGCTGATTTGCTGCTTTCAGCCTGTATTGTGTGTTTAACCTCTTCATATTTTTCCCACAGTACACTTTTATTCCTCTTTGTAAAATCAGCCGTTCTGCTGCCAGTGCACTTATCAATAATTGTGATTAGTCAGATGCCAGCGCCATTCCTTTAATGTGAATGTTGAGAGACCTTCGTGAGACCCTCGGGGAACTTAGTGTGTTGATAATCAGCTTAGTGTGACCGCTTATCTTGAGTGCCGATGTTAGGGTAAGTGAATCCAGATAACGGAAAGCTTCCCTGGGTATGCTGAACTCTGTTTGTAGTGCAGGGCCCAGGTTACGTGTGCAGCACAAGTTACCATGATGATTTAACCAGGTAAAAAGAGAACCACCTTTGCAACAAAGAAAACTTAAGATTGCTCCCTAATCAGTTAAACTTGCTTCTTGGTACACCCCTGTGGTGGAAGGGTTAATAGGAGCTGGGCTTCAGTCAAATAAAACTGGAAAACAAACATGTTTATTGGTCTGTGAAATGAAATCTCATAAAACTATTAAAGCATAATTTGACAAAACTACCTTGACATTATAAAATTATTTGTAATTACAGGCTATTGCAAATGTGAAAGAATGGCAACACTATACAACAATGTTTTTCTTTAATAGTGAATCCATTTTGATATTATTATTATTTTTCATTTCTGACCACATCCTTCCAAAAATCTCTTGTTTAGTTTTTACACTGACCAAAGTGATCCTAACCCTAACATCTTAACCTTAACACCCAACAATAGCCAAGGCTTGCAAAACTGTGCATTATTACATGTTTATTACAGCACTGATTAACAGGATATGAAAGCTACTGATAACAGAAAAGTAATGAATAGAAATACAAGCTTGTTCCCATTTGTAGTAGCACTGAAGCTATCTGTCATGGTCTGTCTATCTAGAGTATCGAGTCAGGTAACTCAGGCAAACTTAAAAAGATCAGCGAGTTTTGTATGTACATGAACAATCCGGATGTATTTGCTCATTGTTTCTAGCTTTTGTATAAAATGTGATCCCTTTATCCCTGAACTCAAACATGTGCTGATAGCAGCAATGGTGACCTGATGTGAATAAGGGAGTAGCTGAAAGCAGCTTTATTATCTTTTAATATTGCACAGGTTTCATTTTTTTATTTTTTTGTTATGTTTTATGCCACAGTTGAGGGTCCTTTCACACATCCGTTTGAAGGCTTTTCAATGCCATAATTTTCTGTGTTGAAATTTCAAGGCTACAGAGCCACTAGCCTGAATATCCACTTATGTTCTGAAATACTCTGGATACAGTTACAAAAATCATCGCAGTTCTTTCCTGTATGTTTGAGGTCCTAATGAGAAACCTTGAGAACTCCAAATGTCTTTATTTTCTTTTACAACTGTTTTGGATTCTGTGATTATTGCCCAATGATTATTGCTAGACAGCGATTAGTGCACTAATGTCTTTTCTTTGTGGCTACTCTCAGCTGAGACTATTTGTGTGCTCGCTGTCTTTTCCTGCAACCACTGCTATATCTTTTTTTGTCAGAAATATCATGACCTTGGTTAACTTTATAAAGTGTTTGCAGTAGAAAAGAAGATATAAAAAAAGGAATTGTGTTATTCCATTGAGCCTGTGCAGCATCACATAGAAGTAAAGATTTTGTCATCACTAGCAATCAAGCTGGTGAAAACATTTTTTTTTTTTTTTGCTGGCTTAACTGCATTTAAATTCTCTGGAGAAATGCCATTTTAGACTGCAAGGCTGAAACACTACATATTGCTCTGAGTTTTCCATCTTTGGGTGTGGATCAATATAGCTTATAATAAATCTGTTTGTGTATGTTTCATACCGCAGCACGTTCTCATCTCACTTCCAGCACAAATAGCTTTAACACGAACTCAGGTATTGTTTACTGGGAGAAAACAATGATTAGAAATATCTAACTCGGTGTGTCAGCTGCTTTCCAGGATTTTATAATTTCTTAATATGCTTAGCAAATAGCCAAGTTGGCAATTCATTTCATGTCTTTGATCTTGTATTGAGTGGAAATTGCAGGTAAAAAAAATTGCAGTTAATTTTAAACACCCTTATATTGAAAGTCCTCCAATTGACTCCTTAAAGTTTTAACATGTCCTGCCAATATGAAAACAGGTAGGCAGGGTACTTTCCTTTTTAAAAGTGGGTGAGGAAACTCACTGCACCATAACCAGAGAGAACTTGTTATGCTGGCAGAAAAGAACAAAAGGTTTAGGGAAGGCTGATTTTGTTTGGCTTATCTTAAGCTGGGTCTTCTTTTAAGGTTTTTTTTTTTTTAATCAACTTATAATATGTAGTTAGGTTTAAATTGTATAGTCAGTGAAAAGGAACTTAATCATAAAAAGAATCATAATTAGTTATCCAACCCATGGGCTACCTTAAATCTGAAAGTTTTGTTTCAGGATTCCTGCTGCCAATCAACAGTCAAC
>NW_005187508.1:2137813-2156571 GCF_000239375.1 Pundamilia nyererei
ATAAACACCTTCGCCCCAAAATAAATGGACTTCAGCTAGGAATTTCATAGATCAAGCAACATGTATTGAAAAACTATTTTTAGCCACATTCAGTGTTGAAGCATTCAGCATTTTATTGAATGCGACCTGGGCTGGTTTAAACTGAACTGCATAAATACGTGATGACCTTGTTTAGTCCTGCCTCATCCCATGCTGTAAAGCATGGGCCGAGAAACAGTTTCGTTCTCTAACCATAACAAAGATCCCCAGAGGACACGATTAAAAAAATGGGTGACAACAAAAGAAGTGGAAAGGATAAATGTTAGATCAAAGGACACTAAATGCATGCATTATGGAAAACGCCCCTGGGGAGCTTTAAGAAACCTTACATACTCATGTAATCATGTTACACACAGGAAAGACTATGCATGCATTGACGCACACACACACACAGACACACACACACGGAAAGACATGCATTCCCTAGGTCCTTCTTCTAACCATAACATCTAAAACTAGATGCTTCGCCAAAATTCTGAATCAAACTAAGTGTTTTCACTCCTGAAGTGTCAGACGTAAATTTGTCCTCTCATAGCTAAAAATATGATACACACACATACACAACAGTCAGCAGCATCTCATGAGCCGTAATTGCCAGAGCATATTGACCTTGTTGAGTGCGCCTGTGTGTGTATGCATGCATTTAGAGCTCAATACAGGGTTTTAGGCAGGGTTAGACACCAGCCTGCAGGTCCCTGAAAAATTCGCATTTAGCTGCGTAAGCATCTTTTTATTTCTACCACATTAAAATTATATGCGATGATGGATAGACCTTTTAATAGATGGAGCCCTTAGGCTCTTCCACTGTGTGTGTGCGTGTCTGTGTATGTGAGAACTTAAGTGTGCGTGCTAGCCTGATTGCTGGTATGGGGGGTGGGAGACTGAGATGGTGCTAAGAGGGGGGTCAATGTGAAAGTGGGCCTCATGTAATTTAAGCGCGAAGCAGAAGCCTAATGAATGATGAACTTCAGAAAGAGAGAGAAAAATCTGAAATATATAGTACTGACCTTAAATGAAAAGAGCTTAGAAAACACCCTCTTGCTCTTGCTGCATCCTTTGCAAGCTGTATACTAATGACTACTTTTTGAACGGTAAAGTATGTGCAGGTATAAACTGACACTTTTTACACTGTGCCCCTATTATACACAGCAGGCACAGCTACCTACTCTCACACACACTGTTTTCCAAAACCCACATGCCTTTGGATGTAGAGTGCTGAGAGGAGAAATGCCAGCGGCAAGAGTTGTCCTATCTAATAACACCCTAAAATTGAGAGAAAGGGGAGTGAAGCAAAAAGAGGAGAAGAAAAAAGTGCAAAGTGCTGAATATGTATTTTAAACAGAATGTGGTTAGTTGGGGAATGATAAACGCAAGTCAAGTCAAGTCAAGTCAAGTTTATTTATAGAGCACATTTAAAAACAACCAAGGCTGACCAAAGTGCTGTACAGTAAATACAGATAAAAATACAATAGAACACAATTTTGTAGTAACACCTCGCTGATAAAAATAAAATAAAAATAAATAAAACAAATAAATTAAACCTTTCTAAAAGCCAATGAAAAGAGGTGAGTTTTAAGAGCGGTTTTAAAAGTTTCTAGGCTTTTGGAGAGTCTGACGTGAGGAGGTAAGCTGTTCCACAGTCTGGCAACATGCATGGACATCACTGGACACACATGCCTGTACACAAATATGCACAGGCAGACATGCTGATACACCCAGAGATTCACATGCACACCCATACAATATCAGGCTAAAGGAATTGATGCCTGTTTTGATCTGGGCTGCTAGCAGTCTTTGTTCAAAGCTCTGGGATATTCAAAGACAGAAAATAGGCTGATCTCTCAGCCTGAGCAAAAACACACATTCAAATATACCACACTTATGCACAATTACAAGAACACACACTACAACATTTGCATGCGCACAGTGTGAGATCCACATACCTCCATGTTCAAATCCTATAACGCAGAAAAACACATGGTTCAAAGCACCCATAATAGGCTTCTATTTAATGTGTTTACAAAGTAGAGAAAAAGTAAAAATATTCAGCGAACAATTCACTTATAGCAAAAACAAGTCACGTCGAACTGCTTCACTAGATGAGTAACATGCATGGAGGCTATTTTTCTGTATGGAAGATGCTGATGAATATTCTAACAATCACAACAAGAAGAACCGCGGATTGCTTGGCTCTGTGTTCTGTGTCAACACAGTTTGCAATCTGTGTTATCCTTCATCTATTTCTCATCTTGCATCCAAGGAGCTAATTAGTGAGTAATGGTAGCGATTCTTCTCGGTTATTATGTACAGAGTTCTGACTTACACCAAGTCTGCACTTCTTTCCTACTTGGAAATTTCTCACATTAGGTGGACCCAGCGAACCACAGTATTTGGGACAATGACTGATTTTGTTTATGTGCTTCAAATGGGTGAATCGATACATTCACAGGCATGGTGATGCGGCGTGCTTAAGCTTAAGTCAATTGGTGGAAATAATTCACCAACTGAAAATAGATTTTTAACTTATCGTCCACTTAGAATTTGTCCAAACTGAAAGTGTTTTTTTTTTCCACAAAAAGATAGAGGATTAAATTATTTGATACATTTCAGCATACTTCTAAGCAAACACTAAAGGCAGACAGCATGAAAACAACTATAAAACACACAGTCTTAATGTGTAAACTCTGCAGTCCCAAGAGAGCCATTTATAACATGTTTTTTTGCTGATTATTGCTAGATTTTGCATTAGATGTCCTCAGTGTGTCACCAGGAAGGACAATATTTCCTGTTTGTCAGTCCAACACTTACATTACATTGCAAAGGAAAGTTGGTACTTTCACTCTTTCAAAATGATGCATTTGAATGATTTTAGAGACCGACTTACAATGAGCAATTCTTAATTTTATGGCATTATGCCTCAGAAACGAAACATTGGAAAAATTAATGTATGGAGCTGTACTTTGGTTTCCGATAAAACTTTCTAAAAATGCATTCAGTCAACTCTGATTTCTTTTTTAATTTAACACATTTTTATTTATTTTTTAACATCACGTCTGCCTCTTCTCTGTGAAACTGAACTTTTTACTTCACATTTACTTCCCAGGGGGGCTGTTTGGAGCGGAAATAAAAATATTTGATTTCGGACATGGTTGGACAGCATGTAATAAGCTAGTTCTGTGATATTATGAAATATGCAAAATATTATCATTATATTACGCCAGAAGTTGGCATGGTCCGTACCCCCTAAGTGGGAAGAGTGAAAACCGTTAGCACTCGCTGTCATGCATTCAAATTAAAATAAAACACTGACAGAATGGCTAGATTGCTATGAAACCTTACCAGTATGATGTATAAGATACCTACAGACAAAAGAGAAAGCAGCTATTTTAACTAACCACATGGTTTTCAGAACAGAGTAAAATATTGAACAAACTGAAGATTTCCCTGGTGTGAGTGTTCAACTGTACAACAATTGCTGCAGACCACTGACTGTTCAGTGTTAAAGATAATTCATATGTCTTGCTTTTCCTCCTGATGTTGCAGCTCTACTGTTGAGAAAGGAGGTGGTGAGGCCAAATGCGATTTTTTTTTTTTGGGGGGGGGTCAGTGTGCGCCCTCTAAAAAGACCAGTTGACAGCTATTCTACTGAGGCTTCAGTTCTCGACTGCCTCAAGCTCTAAGAAGTTTGACAAAGAATATTGTGTGTTGATAAATCTGAGCTTTAAGCTGTAAAGTTGTCCTTGAGAGATCTGTAATTAGGTAATATTGTCATGGTGTTTTAGGCTCTCTTTTGCTTTGTATTTTTGGATATGCTTTTATTTTGGTTCTGTATTTGGTGTTTTTGGTGTTCAGCTCTCTGTTATTTCTCATTGTCTAAGTTTTTGAGATGAGATTTATGTTTAAGTTCCATAGACTTGCGTTTATGGTGTCATTTTGTCCTTGTGCTTGTGAATTTATTGTCATCTGTACCTTTAGTTATAGCTTGCTTTAGCTGACAATAGGTTTATTATATCCCTTTTTTAATCCTTTTCTATTCATCCAGTCTTGTTTCACTGTCTGTTTCTCTGTCTTTCTGTGTCAATCCGTCATTGTTTCTGTGTTATTGTTGTTCTGTGTGTCTTGTGGTCAGTTTAATTTCCCCTCAACTCATTTCACACTTATATATATGATTCATCCATCAATCCATCCATCTTTTATCTTTTTCATCCATCTTTTTGCTACTTTTTGATAAAAGTCTGTTATTTGCTTTCCTGAGTGTTGAGTGTGGTATGTACTTGAAAAATGATAGCGTTCACCCTGGGCAAACTGACAGTTTTAAACTGGAAATTCTTACTATTCCTTATCCTTGGGAGCAGCAAAAAGGTGGGGCAACTGATAAGCTGATAAAAGCAAAGCCAGATATGACAATGCAAAGCTGAGCCTGACACTCTGATAGGAGGCTCATCAAAACAGGTCAGTTTGCGTGCTGCTCTGTAAACACATTTTATTTAGGCGATAACATGGTCTTGCTTTCAACATCATTAAGCTAAATATCAACCCCCGCTCGTCCTACGGTTCTGAGATCACCAATCTTTCTTTTCCCATCAATCAAATACATTTTTCATTCTTGCTTTTTTTTAGTTTTGTTTTCATCTTTGTCATGGAAAAGCAGATTTAGCATCTACTGACCTTTTGTGAGGAAAGACTACATGTGGGCTGCTGTTTATGTTGCAGATGTAGACAATGAGGAAGGGTGTGTTGAATAGTTTCTGGCACAATAAAATGTGAACTTGCTGTCATGCTTCAAAACCATTCATACATTTTTTGTTTGTTAGCAAATGTTAGCATTCACATTCAGCTTTAAAATCTGGTGCATAGCTGCTCTTCCAGTCTACGCTATACTTGAATCTAACTATGTATTTTTTAAAACATGCATTTAATATTTAAACAAGGAGGAGGTATCTTTGTATGAAGTGCAACTGAGACAATTAAAGAGAGTAGAGAGCACAGAGTCAGCTTAAACTTTGTTTCCATAGTCTCTAGCTTCCCCTTTTAAAGCACTGTGCTGTCCAAAGCACTGCTTGTAGCAAAAAACAAACCCTGTTTTGGCTCTATTATCAGCAGCCCATTATTCATAAGCCACTGTCTTTTTTTACTCTTCTGGCTTTCTTGCTGCTGTTAAATATTTTCCCATAATTTTCCTTAAATAAGTAACTGTGAGAGCAATAATCTGCATTTTGGCCAGTAGGTATAAATTAAAAATAGTTATTAGTTAAAATATTGCGCACACTTAGTTGTGTTACTTCAGCAGGTCCTGCAGTCTCATATGCACAAAACCAGCACAAAACTGTAGTTGTTAAATATCACCTCAGATGGAACCTTAGAAGCGAAGCAAAGGACTGGCAGCATAAAGCTACATTTAAAATAGATTTTCTGTATTTTGTCTTAGGTTTAGGGATCTTTAGAGTCTTTTCTGTCATGCAAGATCACTAACTGATCTGTCGCAGGGCTCTGGGATTCACCTGAAGGAAGAAATGTGCAAGTGCATTGGAAAAGATGGGTTATAGCAAATTATGATTTAATTAACTTTGCATGTTTACTGCAATCTGTGTGCATTTAATTAAAATTAAATTATTCACAGCATTATGTCTTAAAGCCATCCCACTTTTAGGTCTTAAAACTTTTCGCACAGCATGCTATGGTTTCATTTTTTCACCAGCTATGTTTTACTTGAAAATCTTTGGGTGATGTCTGAGCCTATTACTAAATAATGACCAAGGTTTATGGTGAAACAGATGATTAGATGATAGAATTGCTGTTTATATACAGCGGGGAAAATAAGTATTTGACACATCAGCATTTTTATCAGTAAGGGGATTTCTAAGTGGACTATTGACACAACATTTCCACCAGATGTTGCCATCAAGCCAAATATTGAAATCATACAAACAAATCAGAACATTGAAGTATACAAGTTAAACCATAATAAATAAAGTGAAATGACACAGGGAATAAGTATTGAATACATGAAGATAACAGGGGGCAAAATGACATAGAAAGCCAGGAGATCACCTGAAATCTGTCAGTATTGATAGAGAAATCCTGTCCCCTATCAGTACTAATTGATATCAGCTGCTTTAGTCCTAATTGATGGCCTATAAAGGCTCCTCATTACCCAGAAGGCACACAGGAAAGACTTCATGATGGGTAAAAGCAAAGAACTCTCTCAAGATCTTCGTAATCTTATCGTTGAAAAGCATTGTGATGGGAATGGTTATAGGTGCATTTCCAGAATGCTGAATGTTCCTGTGAGCACTGTGGGGGCCATTATCCGGAAATGGAAAGAGCATCAGTTCACCATAAACCTGCCACGATCAGGTGCTCCACGCAAGATCCCTGTCCGAGGAGTCCAAAGAATAATCAGGAGAGTTCTCCAAGAGCCAAGAACCACTCGGACAGAACTTCAGGAAGACCTTGCATCAGCAGGTACTGTTGTTTCAAAGAAAACCATAAGCAATGCACTGAACCGCCATGGCATCCATGCACGCTCACCACGCAAGACTCCATTGCTGAACAAAAAGCATGTCAAGGCTCGGTTAAAATTTGCGCAACAGCATTTGGAGAAGCCTGTGGATTATTGGGAGACTATAGTATGGTCAGATGAAAGCAAAATTGAACTTTTTGGCAGCCATTCCACACACCATGTTTGGAGAAGAAATGGCACTGCTCACCACCCCAAGAACACCATACCAACAGTTAAGTTTGGGGGTGGTAGCATCATGGTTTGGGGCTGCTTTTCAGCAAGGGGTACTGGCAGACTTCATATTATTGAAGGCAGGATGAATGGAGAGATGTACCGGGACATTCTGGATACAAATCTGCTGCCATCTACCAGGAAGCTACAAATAAAAAGAGGGTGGACATTTCAGCAAGACAATGATCCCAAACACAAGGCCAAGGAAACAATGAAGTGGTTTCAAAGAAAGAAAATCAAGTTGCTTGAATGGCCCAGTCAATCACCTGACCTAAATCCCATAGAAAATCTATGGAGAGAACTGAAGATTAAAGTTCATAAAAGAGGCCCAAGGAACCTTCAAGATTTAAAGACCGTTTGTGTGGAAGAATGGGCCAGAATCACTCCTGAGCAATGCAGACGACTGGTCTATCCATACAGGAGGCGTCTAGAAGCTGTAATCACCAACAAAGGCTTTTCTACAAAGTATTAAATAAAGTGTGTTCAATACTTATTCCCTGTGTCATTGCACTTTATTTAATATGATTCAACTTGTGTACTTAAATGTTCTGATTTGTTTGTATGACTTCAATATTTGGCTTGATGGCAACATCTGGTGGAAATGTTGTGTCAATAGTCCACTTAGAAATCCCCTTACTGATAAAAATGCTGATGTGTCAAATACTTATTTTCCCCGCTGTATCCCACATACCATGCTGGCTGTAATGTATATCATTCACTTTGCACAAACATCCCATGGTAAATGGGACATTTAACATTTAAAAGGTATACTGGGCCTGCTGCCTTGAGTCTTTTCCAATATTTCATTGGCTCATCTTCTGGCAACACCAATTTACTTTGTGTGCACGGCGCCTGCAGGAACACTTAAATTATGTTTGTATTTCAATTTATAAGGAGGAAGCATAGAATCGGCGTAGTACAGAGTAAATGTATGAATGTACAAGTGTGGTATGCATAGATGTGTGCGGAGTGTGGTCTTGTTGGTGTGTGTCTGTGACAGGGGAAGCTAAGATGAGAGGCAGAGGTGAAGCATGTTTTTTTTATGGCTGAGGATCTCTGTCTTTTGGGGAATTCCCTCAGCAGTACCCCCGCTAAAGCCCTGAGGCCACATTATTCACACGCATGCACACGCATGCGCGCACTCCCAACCACATCTTTAACAAATCCTCATGTAGACACTTGGATGCATAAATCTAAACATACAGAATGCAACCCAGGCACCAAAACTAAATCTTTTTTGCTACGGTTGGTGCAATACATTTTGTGCTCAGTTGGTGCTCATAAAAGGACATAAAAAAGGATCAAAACCAAAACTTAAACTGTTCTTCACAACTGATGTACCTAAAGGGTTCAAAATGCTATTTCAAGCTGTTTTACTTAACTTGGACTTTCTGCGATGAATGAAATGTCTCCCAAGTATGTCTGATCACATGCAATCTTTCTTTTTTTCTTTGGTAATACTGCATTTGTCTATAAACAATAAGGGCCATAAGTTTTTGGACAGTGACATATTTCAACAAATGTTCCATAAAAACAAATGCATTGGATCCATAGTATAGTGGACTACATATTTGACTAACATCAGAGATCCCTAGTTTGAGATTCTGTCATTCTTTTATGTTGTGCCAGGATGAGTATCTGGTGTAAGAATGTTTCTAATCAAATATGTGGAGCTGGTAAACAATCAATACGTCATTGACGTGCAGACGTGCAGATTTGGTATCTTTTCACTGTAACTCTCAATAAGAAGTCCAAAGAGACATTTATGCTAAAGAAGGAGGTCAATGTAAGCTAAAAAAAAAAAAAGTAAACATATTGGATAATAAGCAATGTGGTACATTCTTAACAAAAAGGAATGCATTCACTAACAGCCACACCAAAAGACCTGAAAGACCACAGAAGATAGCTAAAGTGTATGATAAGATAATTACCATTGTTAAGAGATCCCCTTTCAAAATCAAAGTTAAGAACACTTAACTTAGTTAGAATATGTAGTGGGATCAGTTAAAGGATAAGCTTAAGATTGATATGAACACTCAATCTTACAAAGTGAAAACCACAAATGATACCAGGAACAGAAAGGCCTGATTAGACTATGCTTGAAAACATCTAAAAGAAATCCTACTCAGTCCTGGAAAATATCCTATGGACAGATGAAACCAAGATAAACTTGTACAAGAATGATGAGAAGAGAAAAGTATGGAGAAGGATGGAAACAGCTCATGATCTGTAGCATCTCACATAATCTGTCAAATATATGGTGGAGGCAGTGTTATGGCATTGGCATATAATAGCTCCCAGTGGATGATGTGTCTGCTGATAGAAGTAGCAGGATGAATTCTGAAGTGTACATGGCTATACTCTCTGCTCAGAGTCAGGGAATGCTGCAAAAGTAACTGGACTGCACTTTAGATTGTTATTGGATAGCAAGTGGACTTCGGGTGGTCATTGACTGTAAAGGACCATTCAAAACAATCCTTATATTTAAAATTATGTTAATTTGTCCATTTACTTATGAGCCTTGAAACGCAATATACTATAAAAATGACTCCATGTCAAAACAGTTAATGTAATACCTTTTGTCAAACCCCTTGAATTAAAGCTGAAAATCTTCACTTCAGGGTGTTGATTGTTTGCTGATTTGAAATCCACTGTAGTGATATACATACCACATTACAAAATTACGGAAAGAAAGACCTGTTGTTTCGAAGACATCTAACTGCACTACTATATAAACTCAGTTTCTGTCATGCAAGTTTTGCATTCCTTTCCAGCTTTACGATAGCATCTGAAAATATTGGCCCATTCTTCTATTAAAATTACAAGTTTAGCACTCTGTTATATGCTTTTGCTTTTTTTTTTTTAAACACTATGTCTGTGTGTAAAGGGCGATAGCAGCTTTTTTACTCTCAAATGACCAAAAGTTCGATTCCTGCTCAAGTAGACCCTTTACTGCACAACATTCCCTGCTGTTTTTCTCCGCATGCCCTACATGTTGCAACAAAAGGCTGCAGGCACACTTGGTTTTGGCGAGAGATCAACTGTGGGACTGACTCTGGTGCTTAACAATTGAGGTTATGACATTGATGCACTCCACTGATGGAAAGCAACAAGAGAAAAGACACAGAATAAGACATAATGAGCTGATTGATTATCCTGTAGATTGGAATGAATGTTTGGGAGGACCAGAGGTAGGTACTTATTGTGTGTGTGTGTGTGTGTGTGTGTGTATGTGTGTGTGTGTGTGTGTCTGGAGAACAGGAGCGGGTGCTGGATAGATAAATGACACGATATGTGACACTTTAAAATATACAATTTTGACCCCTAACTCCCTAGGCCCATCTCTGTCTGACAGAGTGACGCACAGTCATTCACACAGACACACACACCTACACACACAATGCATGCACACAAGGCATGCATTGTAAATCAGGTTTGATCTGTCAGAGGAGCGTGTCTTAGCTGTCAGTTGGCAGTGTTTTGAGTGTCAGGAGATGAGCAAATGTATGTGTCTTTGTGCATGCTGGTTGTGTGTTAAGGTTGTGTGTGGCTTGCGTGCATGTTTGACTCCAGTTGCTTAACAGGCATCAATCACTACTGTGTCTCACTAAGCTCCATCAGTGAGATCCTGGCTGATGTCATTTACAGACTCATTGTCTCGTGTGGGATGTGCAGAGGTGGTGCTTTCTCGCTGTGTACTGTATGTGTCCAATTAGCAGCTTTTATACATATAAATTAAAATATCTCAAGATGTGGGTGAATTTTGTGCTAATAAAGTTGCCTTAATTGTTCTATAGTTATCTCGAAAGTTAGTAGCTTTCAGTGTTACACATATACACTAGAGAGCAGTCCATCAAGCTCCTCAAACTTGATGATGATTCAGCATCCAGTGAATGTGACTTGTCAGCAAATAGACAGAAGGTTGAATGACTGGTGTTTTTTGACAAGCTGCTTCAACATAGGAGAAACAGTAGAGTAACAGTGAACTTCAGTTTTCCCTTCTGGCTGGTCTGCTGGTCAATAATTGCATTGAAAAGTAAAAACTGACAGGCTATCACCATCATAAACATTTAAAAGGGATTATACAGTCAGATAAACGTAAATGCCAATATTCACACACAGTTATAAATGCAGCACTTAATGGTAAATAGATTTTTTTTTTTATATTTAATTGAAAAAGACTAACACATGGGTTATGAGTCAGGCTGGCTCATGTTCAGGGGTGGCCTAAACTCATCCAAATTTGTACCTTCCCCAGTTAAAAATTGATAGGAAAAAGAAATGCTAAAGTAATAAAAAAAATTGCAATTACTAATGCTCTTTATAACTCCTGGTGCCTATAGCCTCAAAGTAACACTTCTTTCTGTTCATTATGTTCAAAAGACACACAGAGCTTTGAAGAGAGGCAGACCCCCACATTGCAAAGAATGACCTCCGATGGCTAACATTATGCACACGGTCTCATTGCTTTTAAGTAACCACACACTCGAACACATAACCTGCTCCTACTTGTATGTTAAATGAAAATGGTAAGTTTATTATTAGTACAGTTTTTATGCATAAGGTTCTCTCAGAAAAAAACTGTAATCTCAAAAAGAGGAGGAGAAACCAGCCTCAAACTGGCTCTCAATGTGAGGCACAGGTGACAAGAAAAAAACATGTGCTGCCTGTAAATATTGGCTACTTATTCAGATTTAATTGTGTCGGTTGTCATATCTCGTTTTCACTCTCTGTTACCTTGTCTCTTACTCAAGCTTGTTTCAGTCTTAATTTGTTATGATGTCTGTTGTTAAATGTGTACTGAAAGTACACATTTCAGTACACATTATAAAATAAATAAATAAATAAACCTAATAATTTTGTTTTACCTGATTTCTCCCCATAATTTTCATTCTCTTTCAATGTCAGTGCGCAATATGTAATATAAACTATTCTTTTCATCTGGATATTATCAATAATTTGTCATGACACAAAGCACAAAATTGCTTTAGGCTTCAGTCACACAGGTGTAGAGACCGGTCAGCGACCATCTGTCTCAACAGAAAAACATGTATTGGTTGTGGTTGTGAGAGTACTGAAGGTTGCTGGCAGTACCTGTCACTTAGCTAACTGCTCAAACCCCAGTCATACAGGCCTAGTAAGCAGTCAGTGACACCCTGGTAACCACTGGTTGCTAGGGAAAAGTGTGTATACTGCAAAAGGTTGGTGAGTGGTTGCTAGAGGTTTCTAGCAGTTGCTCATGTAGATTTGGTTGCAGACGGTTATGCTGTGAAAAAACACCTTGCGATTGCTTTGGTAGCTAGAAAGTTGCAATTCAAACTTCTCACAACGCAGTAGTGAAACTGTGAAAAGTGCGATGTATGAAGAACGGTCACTGTCAAAGTTGCCCTTTTTGAAATGTATTGATTGCAGTGGCAAGAGGGAACATTTACTCCAAATGTCCTCTGTTTCTGTTGTGCTTTTTGAAGTGTTACTACAGTTTGGAGAGTAATGTTTGCAGATGAGTTGGCATCTCAAATGCAAACTATGGGCAACTGTGGCACTCTGTTAGTTTTTGGTGCAGCATATTCTTTGCCACCAATATCACCTGGCAGCAGACAGGAACCTCCAGCAATCACTTACCAACTAGTTAGGGAATACACATTTTTCCCTAGTGACCCGAAGTTGCTAAGGGGTTGCTGAGCAGTTTCTAGAACTGTGTGACTGAGGCCTCAGTTGAGATTTGTATGTAACTTGTTTTATTAAGTGCAGGCTACTGAACAGTCTCCTGTGAGGATTGTTTGTTTGTTTATTTGTTTATTTGTTTATTTGTTTATTTATTTATCCATGTGGCACTAAAACCTAAATTGTTCTTTTTTGGGGGTTGGGGTGGTTCTAGTGCACTCTGTCATTATTTTGTGTGTTTTGCAGAAAGAATACTAAGACTTTCACTTGATTATATCACAGATTTTCTCTTATACATAAATAAACTTTCTTCCAATTTTCGCACACTTCAGACTGCATTTGACCCACCCATTTACAGTGGTGCTTGTGGCTATCATTGGTCACTTTAGCCTTTACTGGCTTATCAAATATTAACGTCTCACCAATTACCCAGCCTTGCTCGACTTAGCAAAGCTTCTTGGTTGGGATTATTTATTATTGCTGCCACTGTTGCTTCTCTCCCTTTGGGCAAATTACTTGGAACCGCTATTAAGTACTGGCTGTAGACTGTTTGCTGGGGTGGTAGGCGGTATTCGTTTTCCTGCACTGCATGCCCCAGACACTTGACCCTTGTCAGTCACATAATACAGCTAGTAAATCATTAGGTGTACTCTTTCGAGTTCCCTTTTCTGGTTTCTCTTTTGTTCCAATCACCACTCATGCTGACTGCCCACTTCCTTTTCTGTTTATTCCAAGCAAGTTTCTTTCTACTGCTGAAAAAATACAATGAGTCATCCTCCTATATAATTATAGGAAATACATCTGATTTTTGAATTCTAATGTAAGCCTGCACACCATAAAGATGCATAGATGAATAGTTACAACACCCGAGTCAATTTTATTTCAGCCTTTAGCTTGCTGCCTCTTTAAATGTTCCTCGCTTCATCTTTTCTCTTCTCTTCGCTTGTGTCCTTCTAGCTTTTCTCTCTGTTAGCTCCACTTCCTTTTGTCCTTAAACCACCTATTTCCTTGTTTCCTCTCCACTGCCTCACATATTAATTTGAACTTACTCATCCTATCAGTCTGTGAATCTGTCAGTATTTTCTCTTTGTGTTAAACATTAATATCCCTTTTCCTTTTGGTCTTTTCATTTTTCATTTCTTGATCTCTTTTTCAGACACGAGAGCAAAAGCACAAGGTTTTGCTATCATTAAGTTTAGCCTGATAAAGAAGCATTCAGCACAGGCGCTTTCACACATGCACCCACATGTGTGCTTTTGATTTATGCCATCAATTATATCAATCACATATTAAACAGCAAGCGCTATCTTAGTGCTTAATTACCAATTAACAATGAACGATTAACTGACAATTTACAGCACGAAGCCCACAGATTGAAAGTGTGGGCAGAGGCAGTGAGCATAACACAAGGACACATGGAAATTAGAAAGGATTTATGCCTGTTGATCTCGGCATGTGTTTCTACAGTATTTTCATTTGCTTGCGTGTGCATTTCTTATTTGTGTGCTCTACATTTGTGCATGTGTGCTTGACTGACTGTGAGCTTAATCAGTTGTATTCGGCGTGTAGCAGCAGTGTTACTCCCCACCTTCATGGAGATTTATCATTCCACCATTGTGAACGCTGTCACGTTTTATCTAAGCACGCCTGCTCCATTAATGGAGATGGGAGGGAGGACAGCTTTTCATGTCATTAAGAAAACATGATACGGCAGTGATTTAAGACTACATTGGAATTGTGTTTAAAGCATTTAAAAGCCAGCAATACAGAGCTACTACATAATAAAAAGATTGTATTACATCTTGTCTTTTAAAGGGAGGAGAAAACTGACAGCCCCCAGCTGGTTTAACAAACCAAAGGTAGCATTCTTAACATTCAGAGCTTCAGCTTAATTAACAAGCTTCAAGAATTTTGTCCTCTCCATAAAAACTCCATTCCTACTTTTTTGCTTATATGTGAAACGTTCATCTGACAACAAAGCATCATGTCGTATAGTTGCCAGTGGGATATTCCACCGCTGCATGTTCAGGATATGTCTCTGGCAATATGTGCCTGGGAAATGTTCAAAATGCAGCAGTTATGCAGCAAAACAAGAACAAAATGGGCGTAAGTGCCCCTCTGTGACAGTGGAATTTGTAAGAAGTAGTGTGTGTGTGTGTGTGTGTGTGGTATGGTAAACTTAACATCACTACAGTGGAGTTAGATTATTGGAATCACACACTAATTGGGTTGCCGTGTTAAAAGCACTTTGATGCTGGATGTGAGTTTATTTTGTGACTGGATGGAGCAGTGTAGCATTGTAATATTTCTGTGTGGCGCATATATTTACATATTCCTTCATGGATTTGGGATTGAGTTGAAATTGAGCCCAGGAGTTTCTGCCTCTGGTGAATTTAATTTGTTATGACACTTTTTTTTTCTGGTGTAGAAGACTGAATTATCTTGTGTATATGTCTGCCCACTGGCACATGCACCCTTGGAGACATTCCTCAAAGCAACGGCTCATTTTCGGTCTTTAAATATGCTGAAAGTCAGACGACTGCACGCGACGCACACATATACACACGCCCGCCCACCCGTATGAACGCACATACACACACACACATACACACGCACACACAGATACCTCTATCTATCTACAAACACGGCAGGTATGAGAATGGGTGTAGTGAGGAGCATCTTCCCCTCTCACTCTGCAGGAGATAACACACTCTCCTTTGGAGCATCTCAAGGACTCTAAAAACAGCGAGAAAGGGAGAGAAAGATTGTAACTCTCCTCCTAAAATGAGTCTGTTCTAGAACTTTCTGGCAATTGCACACTGAACTGTTTAGTTTATGCTCTTTTTTGGTCATTTTGAAATGCACTTGGATACACAGAAGGGTTTAGATAAGGTTCAAAGCAACGAGCAGCTGCGGTAACGACACACATTTGTTGTGTCATGCAGCGGCTTAAGACTTAACTTTAAATTCCATGCAGTAGCCCAGCTTGTGCAACACTGTTTCAGCATCAGCATCATACTCCTAATAAGGAACTCAGTGTTAATATAATGCACCCACACTGAGTTTTCTCCAAGGGGACACATTTTAATGAACTGGTTTTCTTTCAGTTAGCAGTGGCCATACCTGCAATACAGCATATGTTACTTATTATTATGACTGGAAACAGCATGGGGGTATACAAGTGAGAAGACAGGATACTCAGTGATGGGCCAGTAGCAGCCCATATGTGGATTGAGAGGCTGAGGATTTAACCACTTGACTATCTTGGCACACCACCAAAGGTCTGGTTTTTATGGAAGGGATTGACCCTTCTCTTTTCCTCTCATGCAGCCTGCTCCTATCTCTCTCTCCCGCTGCCTTCATTGTCATCTTTCTCTCCAAGGTACTTTGCACAGACCGCTAAACTGTTAGAGCATGCAGAGCTTTCTCAATAGCAGAGACAAAGAGGAATCATCCATTTGAAGTTACAGAGAATTCTCCTGTGAGATCACCTTCACTTACTGTCCGAGTTCACAGATGGCTCGAAAGTGACATGTTACTAATATGTGTGTTATAATTGTTTCCTGCAGGGAATGTAGACATCAAAATGACTTTAATTACACATGCAAGCATTCTTTACTGGAACCTAATTTTATTAATTAAGTTAAAAGAAAGTTTTTTAAAAAGCCTTATCTTAACAAATGCATAAATAGCACCCCACATCAAATTCAGTGGTAATATCTCACTTCTGAGTATACAGCTTGTTTTTGATGACATCCAGTACTTTAACTTTAAAAGTGTTGTTTCATTAACTACCGGTTATAGATTTATATTTCAGCAGATAAAAACATAGACATAGTGCCTGTCTTAATGAACTCAAACCTCATAGTAGCCACACCCCAAGACAAAAAAAAACAAAATTTTAAATTATTTACGTGTTGTGTCAAGCTACATAATCTCAGGGAGATTAAAACCAAAATTGGGTTCAAAGCCTGCCTTCATATATCAGGTCGATTGAATTGATTTGTCCTCCTCTGTGACATGACTTTCAATTTTGTGAAATTTGCTTATTGACTGCAGATCTATAAGGATAAGACTTTCACATTTTATGTGAATCAAATTTCCCTCTTCCATATTTCTGCCTTTGAAGTATTGCCATCAGTCATCTGATACTTTTCTGATTGCCTGCTCCTCACTCAGTCTCTGGCACTCACTCATACATGCATACTCAGTCAATACTCACACACTCCTATAGCACCTATCTGCATAAACACTCAGCAAAGACTCAATGAAAAGGAAATGATAAAATGAAACAAAAAGGTTTGAACACATGCACATGCTCATGCATGCCCACACACACTCATACACAGACACACATAACCCTGCATGGATTTAATTGCTTCTGTGTTTGTAATTACGGCTCTGCAGGAAGTAGAACAGAGCACCTGGGTGCCCTGCAGTGGAATACACTCTGAATGAACTCTCTGTGTTAAAACCTTTCTAATCTTGGAAATAAAGGTTGAACTACTCTTGCGCCTGGACAGTTTAAATCTAATTCAAATACAAGCTGATTGCATTTCAGATATTTATGCTTTCCAGAGTGGCCTATTTTCACATAACACACTAACCATTACTTATTATTGCTTTTGGGTAATACTGTATGCGTGATAATTTTGTATGCATATTTGCTTTTTCAAGCAGATTTATTCAAGAGCAGTTGGATTTCCTCTGCTGGTGTGTTTCAAGAAGAAAAACAGGTATTTCTTTTGTGTCCTACTTTTACTCATCTGGGGTGCCTGTATAGGAAAGCCCAAAACGGATGAGTTGATTTCTATGCTTTAGTATGTTTAGTGCTTTTCTAATGAGCTCAAAGTAAAGAAATATCTATTTTAGATAAAGTAAGTAACAAAAAAGACTTATTGAGTGAGAGCAAATGAAAGACAATGATTATATTAGCTTATACCTACATAATGCTTAAGACAAAATGTGCTATTGGTTTTTGTTATACATCTACAGCCAGGTGAAAACAGGGCTCTGTGCAGTCAAAAACTGTCATGTGGTGTAGTAGGACTCAGGCGCAGAGCAGAGTTCAGGGGGGAACAACGTTTATTTACACAGTCACCAGGTGCAGCTATATATACAGTGAGGGGATAGCGGGGGTGCTGGGTCCGAAAGGGAAGTCTGGGAAAGGAATCACATACACGCTAGCTCCTCTTCTTTACAACGGTTCAAACAACAGGTTGTGCACAGGAGAAAATAAGGTTACACAGAGATCACAGCAAGTTCACAAAGCTTAAGGATACCAGGCTGAGGTTCACTGACGTGTCTAGCACAATCATCCAGCGGTGAGACTGTCTGCGTCCCGGCCTTAAGAGTCCAACCCATAATTAGAGCCTGACGAGATGCAGGTGTGTGTGCCAAGGGCGGGAGCCTGTAGTGAGCTCCGCCCTGGCGGGGCGGAGAGAGGAGAATGTACACAAAACACATGTGGCCTTGTGGAGCTGGCCGGGCAGCTTTTGAGCCGGGTCGTAACAAGCTGCTAAAAGGGTTCTGCAAGCAACTTCATTATGGGGTTTACTTGGTTTTTAAGGCAAAGACTCTGTCATTTTTTTCCTTTGTTTAAATGACTGTACATGTAGACATGTAGTCTTTGGAGTTGGCAAATTTTTCATTATACATTCGATTTAAGAAACATCACACAACTCATATCATGTGAAGTTATGTGAGTTATATCAGTTCTATTCATGTTTCTTTTTTTCTTTTTTATGGTCCATTTATAATGAACTGGTAGTAATGTTTACATTTTGTAATAAATCAGAAACAGTGAGTGTCACTTTTTCTAACAGTTTGTATAATCGAATGCTGCTATTAAAGCCATAATTATGTTTTTTTTAATCTAGTGAATAATTACAGGGTTTAGTTATGTATGTTTGTTTAGCAAAGAACCATGGTGGCTATTATTTCACTGTAATAACAGGATAGATATGGAATTTATCTCACACTTGTTCATCACCCTCACAGACCTTTGAAAGTCCTCAGAGTGAAGCCTCACCACTTGAAAGGCTACTTGGACTCTTGCTAAACTGAATACAGAAACCCAGCTCTTGTTTGTGGATTGGAGTCTGGCACAACAGGTGTGTGCTTGTAAGTGAGTTTTTGATATTTATCAAATTCCCAAGAGATGGAGATAGGAGGGAAAGAGAGGGAGAACCAGAAACCAGAAAGCCCGGAGAAGTGAAACAGCACAGCCCACATTTGGCAATGGTAAATGGGCTGGTACTTATATAACTCTTTTTTTAGTCTAAGTGAGCTTTTTTACTACAAACCCCATTCATCCAATCGC
>NW_005187508.1:2156591-2162844 GCF_000239375.1 Pundamilia nyererei
ACACACACACACACACACACACACACACACACACACACACACACACACACACACACACACACACACACTTATATAATTGCTTTATTTCTATAAGCACCTTGCCTAACATTCAGACACACTCACACTCCAACAAATGCTCTAGGGATCAAGTTGGAGTTGAGTATCTCGCCCAAGGATGCTTCAGCATGGAGATTAGAGCAGTTGGGGAATAAAGCATTGACCTTCAGATTGGTAAATATCTACTTTCTAACCCACAGTCACCTCTTCTATACACTACATTTTTTAGAGATATTTTACAGCTGAACAACACTCTACTTAACCATGTCAGCCTGGCAGGTTTGGAGTTAAAATTTGATTCCAGTCAAAAATCCCCAGCCTCTCATTCTGCTACAAATTACAAATTAATCTCAATATTTTTAGAGCAATAAACATACTGGAAAATATGTATATACAGTTAGAGGAATGGAGCACTTTCTCATACTTAGTTATGAAAATTCTGCACACACTGCAGTTAGTAGTACTGTAATAAGATGCTCCATTAGTTTGTGTCATGCTAGTGGCAAAATGTAGCGAGAGGAGCGAGAGGTATAAACTGGTGGTAATTGAATACCAGCATCCCAGTGGGAAGATGAAGGGTGTCCACGCTATTAGACTGAATTAGCCACCTTCTCCCACAGGAGCACACGTTTAGACACTGAGCACTCAAGTGCTTTTTTTTCTGTGTGTGTGTGTGTGTGTGTGTGTGTGTGTGTGTATTTGTGCAGTTTGTAGGATCTGCGTTTTTAGATATGTGTGTGAGTCAATTTTCACTTAATACAGACTTTTGGCAGGCTAAAACCTATCTCGTCAAGACAGACCTTGAACTTTAATTTGACACTGGTATTCAAGAATAAGCTATTAGTGATTAATAAAAAATCACAAATTAAAAGATTGGGTTTCTTTTATAAAAAGAAATGGGGCTATGGCTGGATCCAGGTTGTGTGCATGCAAATGCAGGAAGGAATGGAGGCTGGTGAGTTAGAGAGCAGACATAAAATACTATTAAAATATGATGTTAAACGTCAAACATAAATATAGAGATTACAGATAATAGGAAGGAGCAATAGAGGGGGAAAACATAGCACAAGGCATAAAGCCAATGCTAGTTTGGCAAGATGTAAATTTTTGCATTATTCAAATCCAGTCAGGTGATTCCCTTTGCAACTGTGTCACCAAGTGCCAAGAACTAATGGAGCTGTGTGTGTGTGTGTGCCAAAGTGTGTGTGTGTGTGTGTGTGTGTGTGTGTGTGTGTGTGTGTGTGTGTGTATGGGCTATGTCTATCATGGCACACTCTAAAGAAGCAAAAAATAGATTGTCTTTGCATTCCAGTATTTAAAGTCTATAACTAGCTCTAACAGAAGGCCATAACAGGCTGTTATGGCCACGGAGGAATAGATAAAAGACTGGAAGAGTATTTGGATAGAAAGCATACTTGAATAGAGTATTTCGATGATGTATTGTGTTAATGGGCAATCTAGAGCAATCATTATTTGAATAATGAATGTAGAGGGCTTGTATGTAGAAAATGATTAGTAATTGAGACTCTACTCTAGTCTAACTGATCTTTGCCTGCCCTCACAAAACAATATTTACCCAATACTGAGCTTGTATTGATTTAAGTAATTAACACAGCTATTGTGCACAGGTTCAGTGATGCAATTCACATGCAGTTTTGACATGTTGTTGGCACCACATCAAGAAATAAACAGATAAAAAGATTATAAAATTTATGTTGTACACTAACTGAAACTAATTAATGGTTTGGCCTTTGTGTGGACTGACAGCTTCAAGACATGGGCAATTTCAAGATTGAAAATTCTTTCTGTCATCTTAGTAATTAGCAAAAATTCATCTCAAGAACTTCCTAATTCCATACATTTTGTCCAGTCATATTTATCTTTAACTCCTTTTCCCTTCCTGCCTTTAACTTGTTCATCTCTCCTTCCAGTTTCATAATACCAGCATTTTGCTCGACATAATAACTCATCACATATTTTATTTTTTTCTGCATCAAACAGTGTCAGAACCAAACATACTTACATGCATTGTCAGTGGAGTATGACATGCATCTAACATTTAAGCTAGAGTGATACTGGAGAACTGTTAACTTGAAGTTACATTTCAATACACTGCCTAGCTTTACTTTTAACAAAAGTAAAGCTAGGCAGTGATCAAAAGTAAACTTTTCCCTCAAATTGAGGAAGTGTTAAATGTTCGAGCTGTATTAAGGCTTTAAAACACTAGAACTGCCAGAGGGAGTCATTTTGGCCTTGTCCTGGAACACTACCAGTGATGGCAAAGAAGACTGACCACACAGTTGGCTACATGAACATGAGTTTTTATTGACAATTTGATGATATATTAGGATAGCTAACTCAGAGATTCACAGTTTATACGGAAGAAGATATTGCAATAGTTTGGAAAAACTGTGATTTGCTTCCGGTTTTGACTCTTTCTCCTCCAATACCAGCGCTGATCCAGAGGTTTTGAGTTTTTAGTGGCGACACCTATCGTTCAGCGAGCATGGATGCCCTCAGGGTTGGTGTAAATAGTAAGACCATCACTGTTTATGCACAACACAACCAATGCTGCAACGATAATGGGGCCACCAGTCAGTAGCCCTCCTCATCTGTGCTCTTAAGGCCTGAAACCCATCCAATGCAACTGCTCTGCTCCAGATTTCACTCTGTATTTCCTTGAATTAGCTCTCTCTGGACTCTCTGCTCAGTATAGCTACAGTTACCCTGCTCCTCTGCACAGTCAGCAACCTGCCCAGCTTTCCACGCATCCAGCCACACTTTGCCCGCTCTGCTATGGGTCAATATCACAACTGCAACTAGTTCAGTTTTGCTCACTACTTAAATATAGCATGGAATTTCGAAATGTCTACAGCTGGTCTATACATGGATTACCTATACTATGTGAGAAAACAGGACTCATGATTGGGAATATTCAGAGTTTGAGTAGACCATTCAATTTATATCCACTAAGTGTTGTCAACAAAATTATACATATTTGTAAAAGTACATATTTGCATTTCTGCCATTTTTGCTTCATTGTGATTGTTTTTCTACTCAAAGCACACGATAGAGAGCATCACATGTGCCTTCTGTATCTGCAAAAATTAGACACTGCTTGGATAAACAAGTATGAATGTCTTAATATCATTTCATTGGACTCATTGACCATATTTTTGTATTACAAGTATGGTTTCAAATAAGAATATGTGTGCAGTTTCCAGGTTCCAGGCTTATACTTGAATGACATCTTCCAATGGGATAAAAAAATGCAGAATTTGTGCAGCTGAGAAAAAGAAGAATTTATAATGTTTCTTTGCTAATAAATAAGGTGACTTTTGCGGGAACTCTTGTTTTATGTAATCCGATTTGATTTTAATATGAATCCCATCTGTTTTTATGAGTTATTGTTTAGAAACCAAGTCACTAGAGACCAATTTTATGTATATTTGCATCAGAAACTGGAAAGAGGTGGGTGATTATGCAGTGGGTTTCTCAAACGGGAAGTGAAGCAGATGACACAGCTATAATTTGGTCTCTCAGATGCTCCATCGACAGTCTCAGCACACACTCCGCCGCTCTGTCACTGATGGAGAGTCACGACTTCTCAAGTTTAAGAAATATGCAAGCACACACCAGCACACACACACATGCAGAAACACTCACACATAACTTTTGCGTCTCTTTAAGCCTTCTGAATTAAAGAGCTTCCACATCCACATCCAGACACACACACACACACACACAAACATACACATAAATTTAAAAGACTCTGAGTCATGAAACCACATAATGAATAGTAATCATAGGCATTTCCATAACGCAAAACATAATCCCTGATGAAAATTCAAACGAAGAAATGAATTATAGAGAGGGAAAACTGCCAAGCATCAAAACAAGTGCAATAATGTAATGAATGATAATGTGAGGGAAATGATAGGAGGTCGGTAGTTAGTGGGATGTAGGAATGCTCAACGGTGGGGAGAGATTCTGCATGGATCTGCACATGTGGGAATGTATACATTCACCTGGGATTGATATGTTTTGGTGTCACAAAAATACAAGCATCATTTCTAGTCAGTGTACCTTTAAATGTTCATCTGCATGCGTAGGTGGGTGTATGCGTCTGTATGTGTGACTCTGTGTGTGTGTGTGTGTGTGTGTGTGTGTATATATGTGTGTGTGAATGTAATCTAATGGTTTATGCAGTGAAGTTAGAGCTTATTAAAGCGAGTGTAAAGCAGAGAGAGTGTAATTACCAAACATAAATGAGAAGCTCTCACCCAATGCATTAAATTACCCTGAGAGAGGAATGCCAGCTGATAATTGGACTTTCTCACATCTGTGTGTGTGTGTGTGTGTGTGTGTGCACGTGTGAGAGAGAGTGAACGAGAGTCGGTGAGTGGCAGAGTATGTGTGCGGGCATCCATGTCTGCATACACGTGGGCACAAAGATGAAACCGTCTTAAGTTACAA
The DNA here is from genome assembly GCF_000239375.1 of Pundamilia nyererei. Taxonomy (NCBI): domain Eukaryota; kingdom Metazoa; phylum Chordata; class Actinopteri; order Cichliformes; family Cichlidae; genus Pundamilia; species Pundamilia nyererei. The sequence continues at coordinate 2,161,125 of NW_005187508.1, forward strand.
GGTGTTGTAGGATTTTATTTTTGTATTTGAGCATGTGTGAGTACTGATAATATTTTACGGTGCAAGTATGTGTGTATCTGATGTCCTTCCTCTCTGTGTAAAGCTGTTGTTGCCTCTTGCACAATTCCAGAGTGTTAAATCCATCAAAACTCCAGTTGTGACAACCCATAGTTTACTCTAGGCTTTACCACCCCTGAGTGTGCATGTATTTCTATCAGTACGTGTAACACAAAGAGTAAAAATATGAAAACATGCTATTTATCCACCTGTGTTGCAGCCTTAACCAGAGTCTTTTTTATATTCCTTTCTGTCATTTTTCTGTAAGTGTGTGTATGGGTGAAAGATTAATTGTGTATTGGTGTTAGTATGTCAGCGGAAATGAGGGCTTGTGTATCCCGGGAATGTTTGTGATAAAGACTGATCGTCTATCAATATATGTGAAACACAACATAAATTCAGCTTTGTGGGTGGTTCAGTGGCCAGAGATATGTATACCAAAGCTTGTGTGTGTGTGTGTGTGTAGGTGTGTGTGTGTGCATGAATGTTTGTGTGTTTCTCTCTCTTGTGTGTCCCTGAGTGCATTTCCCTCCTCCTACACCCCTCTCTTTCCTCTGCACTGTCCTTGCAGTGTCCTTCTCTCTGCCTCTCTAGCCTGCTCTCTCGGCATCTCCATCTCCTGCCCTTGCTCTTTCTATCTCTCCGTGTCTTCGGTACCCCCTCCCCCTTCCACCCCTTCACACACATCCCCTCATCTCTCTTTTCCTCTTTGCTTTTTGCTCTTTCCCTCCTTCTTCTGCTTGCTCCTTCTTTCTCTCTAACTTCATGCGCCAGGGGAATAACATGCTTCAGAGGTTTCAGATGGAGACAGAAAGTGTAGCTCCAATCAGAACTGCACCAGACCTTATAAGTAAACATAGCGGCGGTGTTCAAACACTTACGTACATGCACACACGTGGTCAAATGTGCTTACACACAACTGGGGGATGGGAAAACTCAGTTACATGTGAGTCTGAGAAAGACGACGAAGAAAGGAGAAAAAAACTAAAAAAGCCAGAGCACAGGGTAGATGCCAGTGCAGAGGAAGGAAGATGAAACAAGCTGTCAGAGAAGAAAACTTGCAGCAGATTAGAAGAGAAAGGGGAAAATGGGGAGCATTGAGAAAACTGAACAGAGAACGGCAAAAAGGCTTGGTGGACAGAAGAAAATAAAGAGAGCTAAAGCAAGGTAAACACTCTTGGATAAACTGACCAACAATAGCAGACAGAAACACACCAAAGCAGTGAAATGGGGATAATGGGGATAGAAAGATGGGCATTAAAGTAGACAGCACATAGAGCAAAGTGACAGACCGACGGAGGGATAAATCGACAGAGACACAGCGAAGGGGTTAGTTTGCTAAATGGGTCTGCTTGATAATTGTGTTCTGTGACAGCTGACAGTAGTGCCACTTAATTAAAGCCAAGCAGGAAATAACTATTTATAGAGCCTCCATCCCATCAGCACTAAATGACATGGTGTTTTATTTCCCTGCAACCGACTGGCTGCAAAATGCTGACTTTATTTAATTTGATAAGTGTGTGTGTGTGTGTGTGTGTGTGTGTGTGTGTGTGTGTGTGTGTGTGTGTGTGTGTAAGGGAGTGGGTGACGGTGTAACTATGTGCAGTGAACGGCGGGGCGCGAGTGGGGGTTCAAAGGGACTGGACCACATATGTGTGTTGTT
>NW_005187508.1:2165480-2173936 GCF_000239375.1 Pundamilia nyererei
TATATATATATAGTGATGATATAAGCAATATAAGCATTTTTTTTATCCTTCGTTTCCAATGAGTCACTGTCATTGATGACACACTGTGAATCAAAATCAAATGACACAGCATGAATCAAGTGTAAGCATAAATGTAGCCTAGATAGTGCTGCTTTAATGTCAATTTAAATTAAAGATATAACACTTTAATTTAATATTAAGTAAAGGAATGTAACTTTAATACTCTTCACAGTATTGTCACATTGCTAAACTGAAAAATATTTTCCACCTTGAATCTAGTTGCCTAAATCTCTCCTTTTCCATCATGTAAAGACATCAGTAATCCCTGCGTCATTATTATTAATATTGTTATTAGTAAGGAGATTAGACATTTGAACACCTTAAGAGTTACAATCTACTATTTGCTCTTCCTGTGCATCTAGCTAGTGTTCTAGCAGTACTGGGTGTGTTTAGATTTACATTATATTTGGGAAAAAACAATTGCTAGTATCTCCTGCTTCATACCCTTAAGTGGTGAAACAAGTTTTTTGTGTACACCTTTAGCGGGAATAGTTTTCTTGTCTAGTCCTGTGCTTTGTTGGAAATAGCTGAAATAGTTCCTTTTACGTGCCAAATAGCAGGGGGTGATACATATGACATGCCTGGGCTTGCTTACTAAGAACTAAGGCTCTTAGTAATCTAAACCTATGGCACTGCTATAGCAATAATATCGCAATATGACATTTTGACGTAATGTAAAAAATAATACCGTTATAGTCGGACAATATTATAGGGCACATCCCTATGCCCCACCCTACATGCAGATGCTTGGTAGCCTGTAGCCTTTTACATGGAGACCAGGCCAAATTACAGCTCAGCGATTGAAACAGATCTTTTTATACTGACTTTAAAGAGAAACATGAAAGGAAAGGAAAGGAAAGGAAAACAAAGGAACAGTCACCAACCTTTAGGAGTTATAGAATTGGAAAAAACACTTTTGGTCTTTTCTGTCTGGTCTGACATTAATGACATCCTTTAAACACAGGTTGTTTGTCTGTGTGATCAGCAGGTTGAGGGAGATTATGTGTTTTCGGGTGGTATATGGTGTTCTGCTTTCACCAAATAGAAAGAAAGCAGTGGGCCACATGAGACACACACCTTTTCTGTGAAAAGCAGATTGCAGTAACCAGATTGCAACTAAGAGTGCTGTTTGCTGCTTAGCTGGGCTCACTAAGCCCTCTACCACACCTCTCCTTCAACTGAAATGCAAGAGGAGTCATCAAGACACTGCACAGTTGAGAGTAAAACCTCAGTGTATCACATTATAGTTCAGTGCACACGTTAACATTATATTAAATTCTGCAATCAGCAAACAAAAACAGTACTAAATAGAGCGTCTACAGCTTCCTCATACTACAGCTTGAGTGTGAGGCTAGTATTGAAGTGTATGAAATAGCTCAATGGCACTTATGAACGATATATTATGACTCCAAAATGTTTCTGGCTTTACCTGATTCAAGTCATTATGCTTCCAGCTTTTAAATTTAGTTCTGTAGTCCTGATCTGCTAAAGTGTAGTAGTAGTAATAATAATAATAATAATAATAATAATAATAATAATAATAATAATAATAGTTTAATGTTGCATTTATTATTATTACTGTTGTTTAATAAGGGGAAAAGACATTTGGCAACCTTGAGAGTTGCAGTTACTCCTACTGTCTACCTGGGTTCATTGAATTTGTTCACAACATTTAGAGCACTGAAAGCCGCCATGGGCCTTTTCAGTGCTTTTTTGAGTAGTTGCATTTCTGTTGTCGATAACAATTCCAAGTCACCAGTCATGATGATCAACCAGACATTTTAATTTAATTTGTTAAATTAACATATTAATTTGGATAAATCATCATTTATATTTGTCAGCAAAAGTGTCAAGATATTTCATTAGAGTTTTTGTCTTCGTGCATTAATATATATTTACTTATCGTCATGTTTAGCCCATAGAGTAGGCTCCAGCAGTGAATGGATGGACAGCTGATGACTACTACTACTACTACCAGTGTGTGAATGTGTGGATGACTGAATGTGTAAAGCGCTTTGGGGTCCTTAGAGACTAGTAAAGCGCTATGCAAATACAGGCCATTACTACTACTAATAATAATCATAATGATGATAACAATATGTGCATAGGCAACCTGAAATTTTTTCTAGAAGAAAAAAAATCCCACATCACTTTCTTTGTTTTCTTCATGCTGCGCTTTTCATATGTATGTAAATACATACATGGGAGAATATGCTCTGCCAGAACACATCCAGATAGTTCATCCGTGCCAGCTTTTATTATGGACCTGCAGTTGAGTTTAGCTGAGCAAGCTCTAGCAGCCATGTGCAAAGTTGCATTTAATATGTGTAATTAATTTATGAAATGGAACACTGCATCACAAAAAACTGAGAGAACTCAGCAACATATGATTAAGACGATTAAACTGCATGCTTGACCAAAAAATATCTTTTCTTGAACATTTCAGATGGAAGGAGCAAAGAGTCAATATGATTTTTTTAGATGTAGAACTTAAACTTGCTGGCGAACACTTTTTCACACACAGTGGTGTGAAAAAGTGTTTGTCCCCTTCATAATTTCCTAGTTTTTGTATATTTGTCACACTTAAATGTTTCAGATCAGCAAACAAATGTAAATATTAGACAAAGATAAAACACAGAAACACAAAATGCGGTTTCTAAATGAAGGTCTTTTTTATTAAGGGGAACAAGTGATTGCTATCTAAACCTAATAACTGGTCAGGCAACTCTTAGAAGCACAAACTGCAATCAAGCATTTGTGATAACTGGCAATGTGTATTTACACACTTTTTTTCTTAAGCCATTCACAGGTGGACTTGCTGTTTTATACCATTGTCCTGCTGCAGAACAAAATTGAACACGAACAGATGGCCAGACATTCTCCTTCAGGATGTTTTGGTAGACAGCAGAATTCATGGTTCCATTTACTACCTCAAGTCTTCCAGGCCCCGAGGCAGCAAAGGAGCCCCAAACCATCACACTACCACCACCATATTTTACTGCTGGTATGATATTCCTTTTCTGAAATGCTATGTTACTTTTACATCAGATCTAATGTGACATACACCTTCCAAGGAGTTCAACTTTTGTCTCGTCAGCCCACAGAGTATTTTCCCAAGTACTGAGGATCAGCAAGATGTTTTCTGGCAAATGTGAGACAAGCCTTTGTGGGTTTTTTGGTCAGCAGCGGTTTTGTCCTTGAACTCTCTCATTGATGCCACTTTTGACCAGACTGTTTCTTATTTTTTAATCATGAACTCGGACCTTAACTGAGACATGTAAACCTGTGGTTCTTTAATCTTGATCTGGGTTCTTTTGTGACCTCCTGGATGACTTGTCAGTGTGCTTTTGGTAGGGCGATCACTCCTGGGAAGGTTCATCACTCTTCCAAGATTTCTCCATTTGCATATAATGACTCATGTTGTGTTACTTTTTGATCTCTTTTAGCTTGCTTCACTTTGTCTGACAGGTTATATATAAGTGATTTCTTGATTCAACAGGTTTGCCAGCAGACCTGTTGAATCAGGTCTGAGTGTGTTTAGTGAAACTGAACTCAGCACTACAAAAATGTGGTTAATCACATTTAACTGATGATTGACCAACAGGGGTGTGGGGCAGTTTACTTTTTCACATGTGAACAGGTAGGTTTGAATAGCTTTTCTTCTTTAATTAATGAAATCATGATTTAAAAACTGCATTTTGTATTTACGCAGGTTATCTTGGTTATCTTTTTGATATTGAAATGTCTTTAGTGATCTGAAACATGTAGGTGTGACAAACATGTAAAGCACTGGGAAACCAGGAAGGGGGGAGACACTTTTTCACACCACTGTATATATGAAGTTTAACTTTGGCAAAAGATTTTAGTGCCTACTGCAGATTCTCTGTTAATTCCAATAGTGTATTAGGCTATTGATAGTCCACGCTGATTTGTTCAGTTTAATGTAAAGTTAGCTCATACATGCATTGCATCTGTACCAGTCCTTGCAACCTTGAATACTTCTAGTATGAACACATCTGCAAGTGTTCCACTAGAGTAAACAATTCATTTTAAAGGATAATGAATGAAGAAAACTTTAAACATGGCATCATGGATGAATTTAGATTTTCTCACTGGACTATGTGTCAATGTTTTTTTTTCCAGACAGGCAGAGTACAGCTCCTTTAACTACTGCCAAGACTGCTGGCACATGAAGAACTGAACACCAAACCAAAACAAAACACATAAAAGCAGCTTGTTTCATCCATACTAAAAATGAATACTTTTGAACTTAGTTCAGTCTCACACTTTCTTCCTTTACCTGCATTCCGCTTTTATATGGATGTTGCCCAGTCCAGTGCCTTTTCTTCTATTTTTTGAGGTACCTAAAGTTTGGATGTTGGATTAACTCAGCAACATGGATGTTAGCAACAAATGAATGAATAAAAAATATTCCAATATTCCCCAAAAATTCCATATATGCTTTAATATGACCAACACACTAAAAGGCTTGCCTCCTATTACTTTTTTTTTTATGCACGATCTAATGCAAACCATGGTGCAGAATATAGGGTTAGAAATATACATTTCAGAAAGGCACTTATGTGTAGTGTCAGCATCTGAGTCAAAAAAACGAATTCATATAAACATTTCTGTGCTGCATGTGCATGTGTTGCAATATAAATGTTTTAAATACGCACATTTTTGAGAGAATAGAATCTCATTGATTCTGTGGCTATGATACATGAGCACCCCCTTACTAAAAGGTTTGTTCCAGTCTACCATTCAACAAAGGATAAGTAGTTAGGACTATCGATAGACACTTAGAGCTCACTCAAACTTGTAAGCAAGATTTTAAGTATTAATTTATCTCATTTATAGTTGAAGGACATCCAGAAAAAACATAATTTGGGGATTGATTCTGTGACTGTCAAATGTGAACATGTTTAATAAAAAAACTTTTTGAAATTCATATCTCAAGACGTGAACTCCAGAAAATCACCAACAGTCTCCATCGGATCATGCTGTTTGTTTTCTCAGCCCTGTTGGCAGTTTATACTGTGAATCCATTATACACTGTGTAACCCTCAAGCCTTGAAGATCAGCCGAACCCGCTTCATTGTTATTGTTATATTTAGTTTTTAAATACTAACTTTGTTGGGATACAATCCTGTAAAATCTTAAACATACGCTAACGTTGTATCATTAAAACTGTAAAGAATAAAGCACTTTCAGTTTTTAATTTCCATTTTATGTGGGAATATGGATGGATTAAAATAGTACTCTCTGTTATACTTATGTCATTTCACCACTGATCAAATTTCATGTTTAATATAAAAATATTATAAAATGTCTTTTAATCACAAAATGATATTAAGAAGAATACTTCGCAGGGATTCAAATACTCACCCTATAAATTAGATTATTTTTTCCCACAAATCACATGTTATCTAAAATATCACTATAGTGACCATCGTTACTGAAACTAGATGACAAACCTATTAGTTCTGTGAACATTACTTCAGTGTATGTTTCTGCACCAGGTTCACTCTTTCTTATCAAACTTCGCTAAGAGTATATTATACAGCTGCATGCAATACCATGTACAAATGGTATTGCACCACATTACCTACAATGTCTTGCAATTTATTGCAATCTATCATCCCAGTTATTACAACACATCATAAATAGGAGCCTCATTTGGAGATGGATGTAAGTGAAGTGGCGTGTCACTGGGGTTTCAAAATCACAGGAAGCAGGTATGAAAGGAATACGAACACTGTGTTGAGACGCCAACTTAAAGCATTAAGGGTGTTTACACTAATGGTGATTTAATCTTCCTTTTATTTTTTTGCTTTTACTCTGCCTTCTTTTCCATTGAGGTGTTCCATCTTTTTAATGTTCACTATAACTCTTTTGCCACTTATAAATCTCCTTTTCAGGGTGTTCATTTTCCCCTATTGCAGCCATTTCTTTTGTATTTTCACTGCTTACTCTTTGTTCTTTGCTTTGAAATTGTTACCACAATGCTTTTTTTGAACAGTTAAAGTGGCACTGATTCACAGTTATCAACACCTGCTTTTTCAGCCAGCACTTTAACTTCTTTTTGTACTTTTGGCATTCTATATCACCCCACATGGGTCTTCGTGTTTAATTATTTTATTACTTTCTACCGCATTGCCCCCTTTTTTAATCTTTCATCTTTATTCTGCTGTTTTTGGAGCCACCTCTTATTCACACTAACACGTTGTTGTTTTCCACTTCCCTTCTTCACAGCCGTGTTGTGCCGACACGAAAGTACAAATCTTGTTCACTGTCTCTTTTGCTATTTTACTTCCTTCACCTGGCTGTATCCCATGGCAGAGCTGGCAAAGCACAGAACAGAGGAGACAGCGTTAAACAGTGTCATCTGCCAACCCATCCAGCCCACGAAGCTTCATTATAGTGTGTTGTGAGTACGTGCATGTTTGTGTCTATGGATGCATGTACAGTATTTGTGGCTACACATATTTTTTGAGGTACAAACTATTCTTTGTGTATGATCAAATCTGTGCATGCACAGATGTATGCAATCTAACAACAACAGCTCATTGATGTGCCATCTTTTGAAATGTTCGAGTAGTGGCACACTGAGACTGTTTAACTGAGAGGGCCCTTGGCTTTGAACGCTGACAGCCCTCTGGCTGGCTGTCTCTGCCATACAGTGGCGGTCGTTCAAAAGTCACCATCTTGATTGGCAAATCAAAGGCATCTACCGCCAAGTGCTGTACTGCAGATACATTTCACACTGAAGTTCTCTCCTATATTAAGCAAAGACCCACAAGGCAAGGGTGTGACAAAGAATTTTGTGAAGAGACCGTGGGTGGAACTGAATGTTCTAAGGATTCACATTTATTTTTCATATATGATGAAAATCTGATTTCTTGGCAACTACTAATTTTCCAAAACATTTCCAAGAGTTGATTAAAACATCGCTGTAATTTTCTCCCAGATGATGGCTTGAGTGTTACCAGTGGTGTCATTATGATGCAGAACAACTGGAGGTCATGACCTTGGAAATTGCATACATGAAAAGCATCTTCAGAGACCGCCATGGATTTCATTTAATATGCACTGCAATCCATAGCTTGATACTATTAATACCCATTCACTCTCCATTCTGCAAATCATCTATTTAGTGTAGGGTGGTGGTGGGGGTGGGGGAGCGGTCTGAGAGCATTATTGTGATTTGAGTAATGCTTTCCGAATAAAGGATGGGAATAGAGGCAGAGACGGTGAGAGAGAGACAGGAATAAAGTGAGGAGTAAGAGAAGCAGAGAACAACTGCACTAAGGTAAAGGATAGAGAGATGAGTGCGCAGAAAGTGCAGGGAATCAGTGATGGTGGGGTGAGGGGGACAAGGGAAAATAGAGGGGGATTGAAATCCTCCTGGGATGCACACAGAGAGGAAACACTTAAGATGACTCAATTCATCACAATCACTGCTACAAGAGAGAGAGAGAGGGAGAGAAATGAAGGCAAGAGATGCAAAAGAGAGCAAGACTATGTACTGCAATACATTAGTAAGACTAGAGTAAGTGTATAAAGAGGCCGTAGAAATATTGACGGGGCTGGGGGATGTGGGACTCAGTGTGAGGCTCCTCTAATATTAAATTTTGTTACTAGGAATTAAGTAGTAGCTTTATTATGTTGCCTACTGGTGGTGGTCAGAGGGCCTGGTGGCGCCAGTGTCCGGCAGCCTCGCCTCTATCAGTGCGTCCCAGGGTGGCTGTGGCTACAATGTAACTTGCCATCACCAGTGTGTGAATGTGTGTGTGAATGGGTGGGTGACTGGATGTGTAAAGCGCTTTGGGGTCCTTAGGGACTAGTAAAGCGCTATACAAATACAGGCCATTTATTAGAGAGACACGACAACTTAGAGTGATTCTGACAATTAAATTTTTCCTCCACTGTGCATTGCAGTAGTTGGCAATACTGTCAGTGAAACACAATAAGGCACTTATCTATTTGTTGTTTTACAGTAAACATGGACACAGAAATATCCCAATTTTTGATCTACATTTGATTTTGCACAAATTCCGCAAAAAGTGGTAGAATGTGCTTCTGTATCTTGTCTGTATAAAAATCAAAAATGTAAATCAATAAGACTGTTCATAGGATACATGCTTATTAGTCATTAATTTTGACATTTTTACACATTATTACACCTCTTAAACAGACACCAGGTTAGGCTGCCCAAATCACCTTTTCTTGTAGAGAATATTAAGACTAAGCTATTTAATTTAGAAGGAATACAGAAAACACTTCAGTTAAAAAATAATCTTGGAAAAAAATCGTAAGCTCCTTTTGATTCTCTTTGCATATGCTTTGGTAAGAAGATGTTATTTATTTTGCACTGAGAGAGAGTACATAAGCTT
>NW_005187508.1:2173996-2178898 GCF_000239375.1 Pundamilia nyererei
TTTTTTTTTTTTTTTAAACTATAATAACAGTGTATTATGATGATAAAGCGTCTCATTGTACTTTTGTATATCTGTTGAATGTAAGTCAACTACGCAGTAAGCCTTACTTGTTCAGCTTTGATCTCTAGTTTGCTGTGAAAAGCATCTAGACTTGATCTTTGAACGTCTGTCTTGGCTAATAGCATTTTTGCACAGCAGGCACAGAGTACAATAAACTTGTCTAAAATCATGTGTCGGAATTTAGTGATGGTTCAAATACTTGGGATGACTAATGAGGCAGTGAGTCAAAAGTAACAGAGAGTCTCAACAAAACTGTTTCAACAAAAAAGTTTGATATAAATTGTCAGTTTGATCAGCAGGACTCTAAGCACTTCAACTGTGTGCCTTTATCAAATAGTTAATGTATTTCTTCTTAAAAAGATCAAACCTAACAGACAGCTGGGACCAAATTAGAGGAATGAGCTTTAGACTCCTTTTGACTTTGTTGAACTGTTTTGTAATTATTACTTTAATAATGATTCTAATATGTAAATAAACAGATTCTTGTCTTTCTAGTGATATTTTGTTGAATTCAATTCCAAGCGGAGACAGAAATTCCTTTGGGGTTATGTCAGAAAGGGCATCTGCAAAACCAAACATGCAGAGCTGCCCACTGTGGTGAACCCTTGTGGCAAGGGAGGAGCTGAAAACAGCTTCAATGTAGAACTGGTCATCCTAAACCACAACTTCTTTAGATTTAAAAGTAGTTCTTGATAAAGTAGAAGAAATGTCTGCATTAAACCAACACCAATTCAACTATACTGTAGATGAGATGTGCCCTAACTGGCCTACTGAAATTATGAACCTTCTAATAGCACATTGGCAGGTGTGTCTGAAAGACACCCACACTAACTGTGTTGTCTGTTAACTGTCATTTACATTTCTCTATTGTACAATCAGTCATGTAAATGGTTACTGAGATTGGCATCACTGTCAGCGAACTGAGTTCTTGATGCAACTTTTCAGAATACATTGTGTTTTGTGTCTTTTATACACTGAGTTCTTCACGCACCCCTGGCATCTCAGGAACTAAAGTAGATTCTTTAGTAATATTTGGTAATAATGTCCCCAAAACAAGAAAAACCCATATTATTAATGTAAATGTAACAAATGTTAGTATTAGCTTTAAATGAATATCCGCAGACCAACATGTTCACATTGTAATGAAAGACATAAAGAAATGGCATTGTTGCATTTCTTTTGGAGGTTTAGAGCTGCAATGGTTAGAATTCTGTCCTCACAACAATTCTCACCTGCTGACTGGGACCTTTCTGTTTGGGGTTTGTGTGTTCGATCTGTGCCTGTGCTGAGTTTCTCACACAGTCCAAAGACCCACACATTACATTAATTAGTAATTCAAAATTGACTGTTGGTGTGAATGTGAGTGTGAATGATTGTCTGTTTCTCTGTGATATAGTGGCAAAGTAAAGGGTGTGTCATCCTCCTTCTGGCCCAGAGTCAGCTTAAATAGGCTTCGGTCCTCCAGCAACCCTGAATAGGACAAACGATTAGGAAAACAGATGGATGAACTTCAGAAGTAATTTAGAACCATTAACCAGGGAATATTTGCTGTATTTTTATGTTGGATTTTGTGCTAAACTGGCTTTTTTGTTACCATGTGAGCACACATGATTAAGATATTTTGGAAAAGGTTGCATTAAAACATTGTGCAATGTCTAACAAGCACTCCTTGTTCTGAGTCCAAATCACAACCAATATCCATTAAGATGCATTACTTCTATGCTTATTTTTGTTCAGCCTTGAAAACAAAGGTTTATAACAATTCATGCATATTTGTACCAGCTCTCGTTTTTTTATTTAAATTTTTTTTTGGTAAAACTACAAGGACATTAGTTCTCCCAAAACACATTGTTTTGCTCAGCTTCTCATTTAAAACCTCCTAAGCTCCAGCGCCCAGAAGGTTCCATTTTATCGTCTGTAGAACAAGCTCGGCTATATAAGTATTGCAATGTGTGATATCCACAGAAGCCTCAGAATCTTAGCTAAGCCGCAAAAGAAGAAAATAAGTATGTTTGACTTTTGATAAACAATAACGTCATTTTGCATTAAATATCAAGTGGATTTTTTTGCCTTGCAACTTCTGATTGGTGAAACTGACGTAAACATGGCAATGTTAACATGATTCTGTTGGCTCGAATGATTAAAAAGAGGGGTCAATGATGCAAATCAGCCAATAGAAGCCAAAGTTACTGGCATTCAGAGTTTAAAGGGTTAAGGGACTTTTCCAGAAGTTGATTAAGCACAGGAAAAAAGGCCCAATGTACCTGAGTGTATGTTCAATTCTTCAAAAAATATTTAAAAAAAAAAACAACATTTTTAAGCATCTAAATAAACTTAAATCATTTCTGCTGTCCAACACCTAAGAAATTTCAACTGCCAGATGGTGCCAAAATGGGCTAAATGTCAAAATGCCTTGCTATCTTGCATTAAAAGTGCATAAATCTTTGCACAGATAATGTTCATATGTTTATTACAGATTTTCTGGAGTTTATTGCATACTGAAGCATATTTTCAAAGTTGTTATATCCAATAAAATCCAAAAATAAATGTGGAAAAAAAATTACTTGATTTTCCTCTGTTTCAGCCTCAGTAATTTTAACACAGTAACATCTGATTTAATATTTATACATCTGATGAAATCTCAGTGTTGCCTTCATTTTTATACCAAAATTGTTTATATAGAGTTTGTAATTGCAGAGGAATGCTCTATTTATTTTGGGCATGTCATTTTCGAGCAGGAACCTCAGAAAGACCCTTGGGCCTCAATTGGTTTTAAGTAAGGAAATTAGCATTGAAGAATGCATGTTATAGGAATACTGGCGGTATCCAGACGGCAAGTTGGTGTCACGTAAACCAAAGGTTTGGACACAATTTGCAGAACTTTATAAGCCAAACAACACAGATTTAAACCTATCCTAAAACTTCAACTGCTGCTTAGCTTTTGGAAGAGCAACAGTCCCTCAGGGCCTTAACTCTCAAGGTCACTGCAAAGTTTTATTCTGTGGAAAATCAGTGAAGGCAGATTTGCTTTCAAAAGACTGTCTTGTGAAAATGTTAACATCAAAGAGGGCTTCGCTTAAAAATAAATGCTATCTAATTAAATGTCAAGTTCATACCCTGCCTTTTATGGACAAATCATACTATTCTTAACATAACAGAAGGACTTATACAGCATGTATGAGTTTCAAAGATATTTGACTGCAGATATTTTGCAGGCAAAACATACCTGAACTCATGTTTATGAGGACACAGTATTGTGAATTTCAAACCAAAGGCGGAAAGAAAAATCATCTCTAATAAACCACATTCACTCCCGACAGAAGGCTCCCTCTGCCTCTCACACATGAAGTGTAATGTCGATAGAATGAAAATTGAAAGAATGACAGGCAGGTGACGAGGTTCATCCACCAATCTCAGATTAGCTTTATTAAAAATGTACCAAGGACAAATGGAAGACAGGCCTTGCATCTCTCTTGAGTGAAGATGAACTCTGAAAGGCAGGAGCTGTCTTTCAGGCTTGGACACCACAGGATGTGCATTCACACATATACACAAACATGAGAGGGAAAACTGTCTTAGCATACATTCTTTGAGAGGCAAAATGTGCCAAAGAGAGTTAGAGATGAAAAAGAGGTGAGGGAAGGAAAGGCAGGGAGTCCCAGAGTGAGATTGTGTGTGTCTTTGTGTGAATGTGGGTATGATGGCATTCCAGAGAGGTTAATTGGAGGTTGTGGCGTGATGATATGATTCAGAGAGATCATTAGCATTCCAGAGCTAAATATTAATGATGAAAGTGCTCAACTTCAGCCGAAGGAACACAGTGGTATTGCAGGTTAGCGCCCAAAGCCAGAGTCGGAGGAATAGAAATGCAAAATATTCAGAACTAAGAAGTATAAGCCATAAATGTTTTACATCAACATTAACATAATTTGATGGAGGCTTTCTGTCTGCACACAGTGGGTGGCACTTAAAGTCAAGTCTTACCAGGGTAAATTAGAGAAGGAGCCTTGCTTAATCACTGCACATTTGGTAATGAAGTCATAAATTGCTGTATTTTCTCCCCACTTTTTTTTTTTTTAGGAACAAGGAGGCAGACGTCAGACAATAGTCCCTGAGGAGATGATGGAGCGGGTCAATGCTGGGCTCAGATCTACCCCCCGGCCCAATCCCTTTTTGTCCCCCATAAACCCCCCCACCAGAGCAGCCAAAGGTTCGCCATCGAGCCCCACCTTCAACAGAGCAATCGAAGTCACATTGCCCAGCCTCGCCCCCCTTAGTTCCTCCTTACCACCTTCATGCTCTGTCTCCGCAGTCTGATGTGTGATGTGTGGAGGGTCCGGGCTGCGAGGATTATGGCAGTGGTGACTTTTCCCAGGAGAAGCTGGGACCCTGTTTACTAGAAGGTTTTAAAATCTCTATACTTTCAGGTGACAGAAGGAGACATGTGGCCTGGTCAAAACACAGAGAGCTGCACTCTAAAAGATCTTTAAATATAGTAAACATACCTTGTGTGCCACAGACTGCTCCCAAACACAAGGGGACAAGTAATGCCTCTAAAACACTTAAGTTGGCTTTATTAAACGTTAGATCTTTAGCTGGGAAAACATTTTAAATTAATGATTTAATCACTGAGCACAGCCTTGATTTTATGTTTTTAACTGAAACTTGGTTGGACCAAAGTAACAGTGGAGCTGTTCTCATCGAGACGACCCCTCCTAACTACAGTTTTATCAGTGAGGCCAGGGTGAGCAAGAGAGGAGGAGGGGTTGCTGTCTTATTTAATGAATCATTTCAATGTAAGCAGCTATCTCCTGGAAGTTTTCAGTCTTTTGAATATGTGGC
>NW_005187508.1:2181121-2189625 GCF_000239375.1 Pundamilia nyererei
AGAAAGCCTCAGATCAGCTGAAACACTCAGTTTATTTAAATCCAGGTTGAAGACTCACCTGTTCTCAGCTGCATTTGAATAAAGCACCAAATCCACATTTTTAAGCTTAAATTTCAAAACTAACATTTTAACTACTGATTTTATCTACTGTTCTGATTTTATCTGTTTTGATTTTATATACTGTTTTGTTTGTTTGTTTGTTTGTTAATTAGTTAGTTAGTTTGTTTGCTTGTTTTAATCAATTTTAAATAATGCTTTTCATTTGTTTTTGTTTCTAATGTCTCTGTAAAGCACTTTGAATCACCTTGTTGTTGAATTGTGCTATACAAATAAACTTGCCTTGCCTTGCCTTGCCTTACTATAAACTTTGAACAGGCCGATGTTGTACATGATGGATATTGAGCTACAAAACGTCCTGGGAGCCTCAGTGCCACTGACAGATAGAGCACCGAGGTAATTAATCATAAGCACCAAGATCAAAGTTCCTCTCTAGGAGCTCCTGTGGCTGGAACTTTTTAGTCTTTTCCTTGCATGACCATGCACTTACAAGCATGCAAATAAACAGACTCACCTGCACGCAAGAACATACACACACACACACTTCACAAAAAACCCGAGCAACCTGTTCTGCATTGTGGGTTATTTATGGCTGTATGGTGAGGGCCCAGGTCTTTGAATGTGTTCAGAGACATGCGAACTACAGTAAGTGGCTTTGAAATCCATAGTGGCACAGTATTAAAGAATTTCTCCTATTAGTGAGCTGGCAAATGCTCACCGGAATGAAGACAGCTTACATGAATCACAGCAGTTACTCACTGTGCGTGCATCTGTGTATATGTGTCATACACACATATGTGTGTGTATCTGTTTGACTGTGTCTGTGTCTATTCCAGAAAGTCCTTTTAAAAGGGAATCTAGGAGGATGGAAGAAAGGATTGGAGGAAAAAGGCATTACTCTTGAGGAAGCAACACAGGAGCAGATCTACAAAACTATTAATCTCTTCTTCTCCCTCTGCTCCCCTTAGCCGCCTCTTTCTATCTCTACCCTCTTTCTCCTCCTGCTTCTCTTCTTCTCCTATCTCCTCTTTTTCTCCAGAGCCCTCCTCTGCATTTATTTCATTAATCCAACTCTCCTATCCCTTTCCCTCTCTCACAGCTGCTCCATCTATTACTTTCACTTTACATCTCCTAACTCTGCTCCGTCTCTCCTATGCATTCCCTCCCACCCTTTATCGCTCTTTGTCTCCATCATGACTTGCCTCAGTCATTCCCTCCCTCCCTCCCTCCCTCCCTCCACCATGTCCATATTTCACAGTTTCCCTCCTCCTTTTGACCTCATCTCCTCTTAGTTTAATCTTTGTTTTTCTCAATCTTTTAGTCTCTTATTCACTGTCTCTCTCTGGCACTTTCGATCTCTTGCTCTTTCACCCTCTTTCTTTTTCCGTCTGTCTCTGTACGCCCTTCCCTCTCAAGTCTCTCTCATCCTTTCTCTCTCTCCGCTGCTCTAACCCACTTCTGCACTGCCACTCTGCTGTACGTTGCAGAGATTCAGACCTCAGTCTTGCATGTGGTCAGGTTTTCAAAGCCACAGTTGCCACCACAGGTTGACATAAACACACAGGCAGACACATTAACTAGGTCTCACACTCATACACACTCTTTTAGCAGTCGCAGCTGCAGTGGTTCTGGCTCAGTAGCTGAGGCTGCATGGGGGTTCCTTTGTGGGTGAGGAGCTCTACTGCAGCGACTCAATCTTCATCTTCTTTTTTCCCCCCACACTCTTCCTCCCCGTCTGTCTCCTCACCCCCCTTTTCGGCTTTCATTGCCTTATATGCCCCCACCTCTATTCATCAATCCCCATCCCCATCATTCACCAACCCTTTTTCCTTGCCCCTTTATTAACCCACTCTTTATGTTTTTGTCTTTTTTTTACTGTACATGCAGCTGTCCTCTCCCACAGCAAACTTACCTCTCCCAACCCTCACGTCTGCTGAAGCACAGCCCATTCTTTGGCGTCTTGAGTGGCAAAGCCCCTCCACCCCTATCCTCACATCCCCCACACCAAGGACCATACCCACCCTTGGCCCTATTGTCTGCAGAAAAGAGCACACCCCCTTATTATTCTTACTTTGCACCACCGCCCGTTGTCATGGGTGCACACACTCACATTCATCCTCATCACCTCCCTTTCCCCACCTCGGTACCCACACTTCCACTGGTTTCATGTGCACAAACATATGCATCAACACACACTGAGATGTTCTCTCTGCCCCCTCTAGTTTGGCTGCACACTACACTTCTACTCAGCCCAACAGTTGCAGTGCGTCTCCAGCAATGCAGCCATGTGCTGACGTTCAGTGGTGCCTTCTTATCTCCCAAAAGACTATTTCTACCTTCATGCCTCTTCCCACTCTTTTCCCCCTGACCACCTTCACCTTCTCCTCTTCTTCCATTTCACTGGTCCATTCTTCCTGCCTCCCGAAAAAGAGAAAATAACCCCCCCCCCCCCCCCCAGTTTCTTGACTCTTTCCCAACCTCTTTAATCCAATTCACATTGTATACAGCCATATCCGTACTTCAGCTCAAAAACGCACAATTGTTGCAGATTAATGAGATGTGTCTTTCTGTAATGTTTTTCTTTTTTCAAACATACACTCCCAACTTAATCTTCCCAACCACAGCGGAACCCTGAATGCTGACACTTCAGATCTCTTTTCTTTTTATCTGCGAAAATATATCCAGCCATTCTTACTTTTACAGCTTGATTTTATCCTATTTATTTTCATAGGATGTGAATCATTTCCTGGAAATATTAATGAAACACAAGCTGCTTGTGTTTTTAGTGAATCATCCCATCTCTCTATTTTTTGGCAGGAGAGAGTGCACATGCAAAACAAATATATGTAAACATTTGATATGAACACTAAATGGATGGAAACACTTACCTATGTAAATGTTGAATAAGAGGAGAAGAAAGGGCCAAACTGCACTACAGCCATTTATTCTGCTAGAGAACCCCAAAGCAAGACACTGACCTGCTTCCTGTTCACTTGCTGTTGGTTGCTATGAGACAGAGTTTGAATTTTTTGGTAAACTTTTAAATTAAAGATGTAACTGGTCAAAGATTTTCTTTAATTTGAAAAAAATCCTAACAGTTAATAAATAAAATGAAAGTCAGTACTTTTCCTTCCATTTCTTTTCCCCCTCTACAGATGCGGCTTGTTTGTCCCTATGTTGTGTCATCTTTCTCCCTTCTCCCCCTTCTTCCCCATCTCCTTATTCTCTTTGTCTCCCACTGTCTATTTTCCCTTTTCCTCCATACTTCCACCAGACACACACACTTCCTTTACCTCTGCAAGTGCTACATTATTAATTGCTCTGCATTGGCCATACTGTTGAAAAAATGCACTCACAGTGACAAAGGCACAAAATATACTCAAACAATGCTCACATACAGTACTCCTAAATTCACTTACATGGGATGACACAGGATGTGAATATGCACAAATTTATTTTCCACACGTTTTTCTTGTTGTTGTTGTTGTTGTTGTTTTTGTAGTTTTATACACCATGCATATATTCTGTCTGATCTCATCATACATGTAAAGGTAAGCCCAAGGCAACTCCCCTCTGAGGCTTCAATGTTACGCTGGTAGTGATCACAGATTGGTTCCCATGTGCATCACTACATGTGCCTTCGTCTTTGTCTGTGTCTCTTTGTTTGATGTCTACCCTGCATGTGTGTGTGTGTGTGTGTGTGTGTGTGTGTGTGTATTTATGTGTGTTGTTTTGTTTTTCTATTTTTTCTCGTATGTGTCTGTACTTGTGAGGATGCAGTGTTAGCCTGTAACGGATGACGGATGCATATATCTTGTATAGTAAATGTCCTGAACTTTGTACTGAATGCTGACTTTTATTTACTGGGTTTGACTATAAATGAATTGTGGATTTAAACATTATATATTATAAGTGAGCCAGTTTGTATTTGAGCAAGTTACTTAAACTGTATTTACCTGAATGCACTGTGATTAGTTATGGAGATCTGCGATTTCCATGGCCTGTTAGCCAGACATGAGGGTTTGAATATGTGACAGATACACAGAATTAAAGCGTTGTATCCTCATTGGTCACAGGCATAATCTTAAGTCTTATGATTAGATATGGAGATATAGCTGAAATGCTTTCATTGCTTCAAGGGTTTAAAGCATGTGTCTTTCGGCCACAAGGGAGCATTTCTGTGTGGGCATGCGGGCACTCTTGTGTGCATAGGAACTGTTACTGCGCAACTTAAAAGTTCAGCAGCAGCTTTAGTGTTGTACTTTATAAAACTGTTTGATTTCACACAGCAACGTGAGCACGTTCATGCTAACCGCGTTATTGCCATTCAGCTGAAGAAACATGCGTGATACACAGGCAACACGAGACCCCACCCCCACATGCAAGACCCGAAGAAAATGTGAACACACCTAAAGAAATCATTAATATTTAAACAATTCCACCGAGACCCAGAGAAAAACACAGGACATGCAAGCTTGCTCTCTGAAGAATCCATCTGATTGACAGATAGGTTTGCCAGGGTGATCTAATGTCCTCACTTTCACCTCATTCCTTCCTCTTCTCTTTCCTTCATCCCTCTGAGAACGATAGAGCACTCCCTTAAATATAAATCAGTGGAATCACACCATGTCAGAAGACTAGCTCTCCCCTGTAGTCTCATCAACCACCAACATTGCCTGCCCACCACTCCATCTCCATCTGTCTGTCTCCTTGCTTTCTGCCTCCTTCTTTGGCCACCATCTACCTAAGTGTGTTTGTGACCACATTTATTTTATTAGAGGATCATGATTTCTGCTTACTAAGAGTGACTAGAGCAAAAGAGAGAAGTAAGATGTAAAACATGGTTACACCAGTAATTTATGCAAAGTATCAGGGAAGAACTGAGTGTTGACCCTCTCTCATGCAATGTTAAAGTGTGAAGAAAATACCCTGTAGCAAACTGAAAGAAATTTATTTTAGTAAAAAAAATAGCAAAATAAAAACACATTAAATTACTGTATTCAGTTTTAGCATTTGCCAAAAGGTAATTTTTTTCAACTAGCATGACAAAGTTTTGTCACATATGTTTACTGCCATAATGTCAAAATTTTAGTGCCTGTTTGAATTTTTTCTTTTTTTTCTTCCCCTAGCATTGCAGTATAAACTGCCATGAGGTGACTGTTACTGTGATTTGATGCTAAATGAAATATAACTTGACTTTTTAACCTCCTAGGACCTGGCGTCCACATATATGGACATCACATTTTGGGTTGTCTAGACCAATATACTAAATTTTGCCCTACAAGGGGCTGATATCCACTTACGAGGATATTATACTGCTACTGTTCTATCGAAATTTAAAGTGAATGTCCTCATATGTGGATCTCAATTTTCTCAGAAACAAAAATCAGGTAAAAAAGAAAAAATCACCTAACTCTTTATTGTTAGTTGCTAGTGATGGGATTTCCGGCTCTTTTTAGAGAACCATCTCTTTCGGCTCGGCTCATTAAAAAGAGCCGACTCTTTCGGCTCCGAACTGGCTCTTTAGGTTGCTTTGTTGCTTTAATTAATTTATTATTAACAACAATATAAAATTATGCACAAAAGGAATTGCTAATGTAAAAAAAGTGGTTTTATTTATATATGTTTATATATAAATATATGCAGTGGCCCCTAGAGACAAAGCACGTACAAACTCCAAAACACATTTCAAGCGTTAACTGAACTTCCAAAACAGAGCTACCTCGATCACTTAAATTACACAATTGAAACTCTGGCTGATTGGGACCTACACCCAGTTTCACACCTTGGCTCAGGCGATTAGAGGATCATCAGGGGGTCCTTGTGTCCCTCTGTGGGGGGATACTCCCACTAGGTTTAAATCTGGCACTCTACACCATTAGACCTTAGAACTGAAGAAGCTTCTCAGATGAGAGGTGAAACGTCTTCAAGTAACTTAAAGAAGTCCAGATGCTTTTCTATGCAAGCTCCTTTGACTACGATGACCTGGATGACTGAGAACCTTCACAGACATACACAATTGAAAGCATATGTGTATTGTTTCTGTATTTAGACACAAGCACTCATATATATTCAAATAATTTAAAGAAAATGTTCATTTACCTGTTACTACCACACACCAAATCCGGTCATTGGTACTTGCTGGCTTGTGTAGCCACTAGGTAACAAAAGCTCAACACTGCGGCCTAGCATCCTGGTGCACTTCTGTGGAGTTTTTACGTGTTTTTGAAGTTTGCATGTACAAACTCCAAAACACTTACAAACTCCAAAACATACACATTCCAAAGCACGTACAAAACTCCAAAACACTTACTAACTCCAAAACACATGCAAACTCCAAAACACTTACAAATTCCAAAACACGTACAAAATCCAAAACACTTGCAAATTCCAAAACACTTGCAAATTCCAAAACACCTACAAAATCCAAAACACTCACAAAATCCGAAACGCTTACAAATTCCAAAACACCTACAAATTTCAAAACACATGCAAACTCCAAAACACTTACAAACTCCAAAACACTTACAAACTCCGAAGTGCGTACAAACTGCAAAGTACGTACAAATTCCAAAGCATGTACAAGCTCCGAAGCTCCAAAACACAACGGAAGTGCTCCAGGATGCTAGGGGCAGTGTTGAGCTCGATTTGCAAAATAAACGGCAAGTTTGTTGCAAACACATGGAGTTGGATACCAGCAGAAAACACCTGCAAAGATAGAACAACCACACTCATATATATTCAAATAATTTTAAAAAATTTACCTGTTACTACCACGCACCAAATCCGGTCGTTGGTTCTTCCTGGCTTGTGTAGTCACTAAGTAACAAAAGCTCAATAATGCCCCTAGTGTCCTGGAGCACTTCCGTTGTGTTTTGGAGTTTGCACGTGTTTTGGAGTTTATACGTGCTTTGGAGTTTTGTACGTGTTTTGGATTTTGTAAGTGTTTTGGAGTTTGTAAGTGTTTTGGAATTTGTAAGTGTTTTGGAGTTTATACGTGCTTTGTCTCTAGGGACCACCATAGAAAAAAGCACCCTACAAGCTAAATATAACTAAATTGGGCTATAAAGAAAGTTTAATATAGGAAAAGTGAAATATAAATAAACAGCACAGAAAAACACAAAACTATGGCAACTCTTTTTGAGTGCTATAGATTTACTCTTCTATGAGCTAAGTTGAGTTACTGTAGTTCCAGTTTTTAGTTTGTTAGTTTTTTTAGCAGGTTTTTGCAAAAAAAAAAAGTTACCTTGCCAAACGTCAGAAAAGTTGGTGTAAAGGTGGAGCATGGGCCAAAGGGAAAATAAGAACTTGTACATACACAGACAGAGGAGCACTGCATTGAGTCAACTACACCCTCTACACGCCTACACTCTCCAAGCGTCGCCATAGTTACCTGCAGCAATGGTGTAGTTGGCACTGTTTTCATCTTGTCTGGCTGTGTGTCCTCATGACAAAATGTGACCCCAGAGAAACCCTAACAGGCTTAACCCGAACTACTACAATGGTGGTTTTGAGTACTTTAGCATATCTTTATGCATTATGGTTTGTCAGCTGAAAACTGCTCAGCTGATTGGTCCACTCAACCCTATATTTGAAATGAGCCAATCAGCTTCATGAATAGGAGTAATTACAATAATGGGACCTCATATCTTTATTTGTTTTCAGTTTGCTCTGCTCCACTTTTAAAATTGCTGCAGAGCTGACTTGTTGGCATGGTAATGTATGAGTGTTTTGTTAACTTAAGTCGAGTTTGAATGTGAGGAGATGACCAGTTGGTCTCTGGTGATCGGTTATGGAAATGTTATCCCTTCCTTTGGACATATGCTAGAACGGAAGCAATGTCACACTGACAGCGGAAATGAAATGCAATAATTGACACCTCTCTTTGACATGAGGCAAGGAAATGGGTGTAAATCAGTTTGGCAGAAGAAGGCACCCATCTAGATGTGACAAGGAACTCATGACAGCATGACAAGATGTTAGCTTTAATGCTGTCACTCAGCGGCTCAACTGTAATGTTAGCTATAGCAGAATGCTTCTTATGGATGGTGGATGCAGAAGGTACAAAGAAAATTGTTCATACAGGAAACTGCTTAGTGTACAACTTTCAATCAAGTACAAATTTTGCTATTTATAGTTACGGTTGCAAAACTTTTTGATTACACCTTCATATAACCTGCAATCACAAAATACAACAAAACGCTCACAGTGTGAATCTCTGTCTTCATCCAATTTTCTCTATGCCCTTTTGAATATACCCTTCTTACCATGCCTAGTTCTTCTCTGCTCTGCTTTCTTTCTTTCCTCCACCATTGTGACAGGGTAAAAGCCCTGCTGATTCATGTTCTTCAGATGTTACATACAAATGCACACATATCCAGCAGCGCTCCACCACAGACAAATACACGCACACACACACACACACACACACACACACACACACACAC
>NW_005187508.1:2189672-2191163 GCF_000239375.1 Pundamilia nyererei
TGACAGAAAACAGCAGGAGAGAGGTGATTGCTCCAGGCAGTAGTTTGTTAGCTACACATTACCTTGCCTGCCTCCTTGGGAACATCCTACAGTGACAATATTTACATCCATTTGATCATATAACTAAAAAAACAACATCCAAAGTTATCGAGGTATGCTTTGTATTCAGTAGATTATCAGAATATATGTCAAGGCTTTTAGAGTCTGAGTGTACTGGACTTCCACACCACTAGATAATCTTACAGATCAAAGATATGGCACGAAACCAACTTTATTCTTTAATTTATGCTGCACAGTTGGCAAAAGAAGCATTGGTTGCAGGGGTAATGTGTAATATAAGACAGCAGGGAACAATGATAAAGCACTGGTAAATTTATGGGAGGAGATATCTACAGTAGCTATAACATCACCAGCTGCACTTTTGCCAACCTTGCAAGAAGAATGTATATATTGTTCCTATGCTTTCAACTTATTTATTTATGCTTTGTTTTTGCATCATGTAGTTATTTTACAATATGAATCCATATATTTAGAAAGTGTTCACACATATTGTAAGGGTCGAATTTCGGTGCGTCTCCGGCATTTTGTTTCTGTAAAATGCAGTTTCACATTGTTGCAGATCACAAGTCCAAAAGATTGTGGGTGATATGAAAAAGGAATACATATAGTGCCATTTTAATAATATAATGGGATATTAACACAGTTCAACTATTCACATACGTGTGGCTCTCTAGCTGAAATAAATCACAGAAAACATATTGTATGGCTCATTGTGGCTTTTTAAAAGCAAACTATGATAAACCAAATTGTTCAAATAGCATATACATGATTTAAAAAAATAGAAACATTCTTTTACTTATGTAAATATCTCCTCAGTTATCCACTGAGGCATTTGTGTGTGGATGTGTGTTACAACATTCATTTTAAGACTTTTGACCCCTAGGTTGACACTACTGCTCAACTCACAGTTACAAACAAAGTATGTGGGTTACCCTAAAAAAGATGGTAGCAAGCACTCAAATCTCACACCAGAGGCCAGAATTCACATTACATAACCTGACCTCTTTGTCCAAGTTGAACTTGAACAAAAAAAGTACCAAAACATAATAGAAGACTGGAAACAACACTCATTCTCAATCCAGCGGAAGGTTTACTTCCACCCAGCCTGCCGACTTACTACTTTATTCTCATTACACTGTAGTTATCAAGACACAAGAGGTTTTTGTCATTTGTATGTCAACCAAATTAAATCTGGCAAGCTTGCTGAAATAGATTATAGATTTAGTTTTTACTTGCTGGACCTCTAGAGTCCACAGAATAATCTTTAAGAAAGCAATATGAGAGTGTGCTAGTTGAACAGCAGTGGTGTACTGTGTGCATATGGTGCGTATGTCCAACAAACATCTTGACCTCTGGGCTGACACTCATATCATTTGCTCATCTAGCAAATGCAGATATGCACATGGTTAATTTGACATGAAACCAAGCAAA
>NW_005187508.1:2191220-2193733 GCF_000239375.1 Pundamilia nyererei
ACCATGATGTTTCTATGTCACACTTATAATTTACATTGTAAGGGGGTGAAATATGACAGTTGTGTTGGACTGCATTAGAAGATAACAATTAAACAAACTTGCAAAAAAGGATAAAACAGAGGAGGGGATAAGACTTAAAAGTATTCCATTGTATTCTATTCTATTCTCGCAGCACAAAAGACGTTCCATATGCTGTCATCAATTACAATGGCATGAATGTGTTTGTGCTGATGATTTGAACTGAGTCAGATCCTTCAAAGTGGTCTTTAGGCTCATTCAGTGACTCAGACACATTGACAAACACACACACACACACACACACACACACACACACAGTCCAACAAATCTTGTGACTTGCAACAGTCACGAACCACACACTGAGACATAGCCACATTCTCTTTAATCATTAACCAGTGCTCGTTACTGGAATTTTTGCAGTGGCCCTTATCCATTATTGGATAGCTATCAATGAATCACATTTACACTGAAGAATTTCATGTACGCTCACATGCACCTTCACACTTCCAATTAACCATTCCATTGATTTTAGGTTTTTCCCGGACATGTGTCAGTGGGTGTCTGATACTTGTAAGCATTTTAGTGGACAGGATTGCATTGCAAAGCAGGTGGTGCTGGGGGCTGAGTTCTAATTCTTTCAGAAATTACTGCTGACTTATATGTTCTATCTCGAAATCAATATATGTGTCAGTGTGAAGCACTGGTGCCAACGTACTTTGGTAAATGTATGCCTATGACCCAGACAATTAGTACAATTCCATCACAACTAGATAATATCTTTCAATTTTTAGTGTAGTTCAGTCTCTTTGATTTTTGGGATGTGGAAGACCACTGATGTGACTTTGTGCCTCTGCCATCAGTTAACCATATTGCATATTGATTTGCTCAGCCATGTGTGACTGACATTGAAACTGATAAATTGCTTTCTTTTTTTAAATGACATGCTTATGGAGATGTCAGTGAATGAATAATAAACAAAGGCCCAGTAAATAAATGAACAGAACAGCAATGAAAAGAAATAGGTTGAATTGTTAATAAAGATTATTTTAAATGTTTCATTTATGCTTTTTCTACATCTCATTTTTTGTTTGCCCCTTCCCTCAATGCAACCACTTGTGACTGCATCAGTCATGACACTGATGAGGCTGTTGGAAGACTGAAGCTAAATTTAATCAACTGAGCAATTTGAGGAATATGAAAATCAAACCAAAAGTCACTCAATTTCAACTCAGCTATCTGAACATCCTTATGGCTAATGGTGTGTAACAGATTAGGAACACCGTGCTACAAATGCATAATAAACACTGTGGTTACACCTTATGCTAGACGCATGCAAACATATCTGGCCACAGATGGTATAGCTTTCCCATCCCCCAGTAACCTCACACAACCATTTGCTTTAATCATACATGATTTAATCAAAGAGTCATCTTTTGGGACTTCATGGCTTTCAAAGAAAACAGAACCCCACGACACTGGTTGCAGTAAATC
The DNA here is from genome assembly GCF_000239375.1 of Pundamilia nyererei. Classification (NCBI taxonomy): domain Eukaryota; kingdom Metazoa; phylum Chordata; class Actinopteri; order Cichliformes; family Cichlidae; genus Pundamilia; species Pundamilia nyererei. Next base: position 2,192,730 of record NW_005187508.1, read on the forward strand.
AATTCTCAAAACAGCTTAGTTTATTAATAACTGCCACGTTAATGAATACATGTTTATTTCAATGTCTAATTGAGTTATTTTCAGTTCAGTTTTAGTTATACAGCAGCAATCCACAGTCGCCTCTAGACTCTTATATTTTAAGTTAAAGACTGAAATATTAGAGGGAGAACCCCAGCAATGAGAAGATAGCTTGTAAATAAGCAGTCGGTGAAGGTGGGAAGAAAGAAGTGACTTTTTAATGGGGATAGACCTCTGGCAGAGCCAGGCTCAGAGAGGGGCAGCCATCTGTTGTGACTTGTTACGGGGGGTTGGGTTGGGGTCGTGGTGGTGGTGGTGGATAAACCTGCCCTGAAAAACCCTAATTTAATAATGTGAAGGAATCACTACAAATGTGTTTAGTATATCTGTATAGAAAATAAATGATTTATCTGCCATGGTATATCAATGTTAATTTATTACAGTAGCACATTTTTAAAGCAACACAGTTGACCAAAGTGCTTCAATAGAATAAAACAATATAACAATCAAATAAATACAATAATATAAAACCTGGTACTGATGTGTCAGTTATAGACTGTATATATTATTTATATTGCGTATATTATGCATATATTATTTATATACAGTATATATAATGTATTTAAAATGTTGAATTATCATAAAGCTAATCCACAACATAAACGATAATTTGTCACTTGTTCTTCATCTTTATCGTGCTAAACAAATAAATGACTTCTAGAGACAAAGTCAACCTCTGCAGAGACTGATGTAAACGGAGTTGCTTCCTTGATATTCTGACGTCTGTACAGCTGTGTGTCCTAGCTTTCTGGGTCATTTCTGTTTCACTCACAATCCCAGTGGATTTTAGGACGACAAGGCCCTGCACGATAGACAGTGGCTAAGCCCCTGACTTCTTCTGCTTCATCTCACACACACACACACACACACACACACACACACACACACACACACACACACACACACACACACACACACACACACAC
>NW_005187508.1:2193753-2199729 GCF_000239375.1 Pundamilia nyererei
CCAGCTGACACACAGGGATGTTATTCATAAGTTTCTGGGACAGCGTCAACCTCAGTAGAATCATGAACACAGTGCCTATGTGGCTCCCATTCCCAGCGATGCCGTTTTCTCTTTTCTTTTAGCTTCACCTCCTTTCATATGGTCCTTTTCTCTCACCTCTTTTTGTGCTCTGTCTTCATTTACAATAGAAGAACGTTTCAAAGAAAAAATACTCAGCTACCATATGCATTCTGAGATACCAAATAAAATGGATTACATTCCACTCAGAGGCATGCTTTTTTTAAGCATTTCAGAGCTACTTTATAAGAAGTGCTTAGAAATTTCTTGAATTCAGCTTCAAAATAAATATAGACCTTTTTAGTGATGCTCCTCGTGCTGGTGGCATTCTGCTCCTTGTGCCTCCTCCTGCTCCTCTTCCTCCTCTTCTGTTCCTCCTGGGCATTCTTGGCCTGTAGGAGCAGAAGGTGACAGATGTACACCGTACCTGCTGATCTCCCCTCTGACCTCCCCTCCTGTACTCCTCCCTTGTGAGTCCTTATTCCCCTCCCCTACATTTCTTGCAAACCAGCTCTCTCACTCGCCGTACCTCCTGCTACTCTCTGCTATGCCAGATATCTTTTCTTAAGGCTTCCTCTTTGTCTTCATCCATTCTCCCACCTGCACATTTTTCCTCTTATGAGTAATATTAGTCATAGTGATTCTATATATTCATGCTAAACATCATCTACAACACAAACACCCACATACGGTCATGAAAAATCAAGTTCTACACGCAGTCTATTTACACCCACCATTCAGTAGCTTTTAGAACAACATTTGGCTGAAATAACTTGAACTAACAATTTTCTATGTGACTGTATGATCATCTATGATCAGTCTGTCTTTCGTGTTGAGAAATGTTGGCCCAGTCTTCTTTAGAACACCACTTCAGTTCTTTGAGGTTTACAGACATTTGTTTATGCACAGCTCTATTGAAGGTCCCACCACAGCATTTCATTCCAGCTGAGGTTTCTGACTGGACCTTGATTATTTTCTTGTAGACTTACTGGTGTGCTTGGGGTCATTGTCAGGTTGCATAACCCAGTGTTGATGACCAAGCTTTCGCTGACAAACAGATGGCCTGACATTTGACTCTAGAATATTTTGATATACAGAGGAGTGCATGGTTGATTCATTGACTGCAAGGACCACAGGTCCTGTGGCTACAAAACAAACCAAAACATCACCTCTCTATTGTGGTGTTTGACAGCTGGTATGAGGTATTTGAGGCACCGTTTATGAGCAAACATCTCCACTTTGCTCTTGTCTGTTCTCCAAGTCCTTTGATTTTTTCTTGAAAACCTAAGCTATACATTATGTCTTTTTTATTTTTGGAAGAAACTTTCTCCTGGCACCCCTTCCAAATAAGCCATATGTGTTAAGTTTTTCCTAATTGTCTTGTCACAAACATTAACATTTAAAATGCTAATTGAGGGCTGTAGAATATGAGATACATCTGTTGCTTATTTTGCTGTTTCTCTGAGCGTTGCATGGTCTGGTGTTGGAGTGAGTTTGCTGGGATGTCCACTCCTGGCAAAATTGTAGCATTGTGTTAACGCTCACCAGCTAGAAACCAGCAAACTGTTAAAGATTTATTTATTTTTTTAGAAATGTGGTGCTGATGATCAAAGCAAATGTATTTGATTTGCAGAACCTGGCTTAATTGCAATAGAAGCATTAAGAGACCTATGAAAACCATTGTTTTCACACAACTGTGTGCATCAAAAGTAAGTTTGACAGTTGAGCTCCTTGTACGCTGATTAAACACCTAGTAACACAATTAAATGCTTAAGCTTGCCACAGTTACAGTTTTCTATGTTTCATTAATGTTTACTTTGTTTTGAAAAGTTATTTTCAGTTTAATATGGGTTCACTCAGTTTCTAAAGTGGGTCATCTCATTTCACTTTCAGTTTTATAGTTTAAAAAGATTTATTTCTTTGGCTCTCTTATTAGTTTCAACACTGGTGTCAGTTTGTTTATTATAGTATGTGATGTGTTTTTCAGATTCAATACCTTTTTTTTAAAACCCATTTTTACCTATTTATAAACACAACACTGTCAAGGACAATTGAATCCCAACAATGCAGTGCTGCCTCACTCTCTGCAATCATACAGCAAGATTGCAGATACATTTTCTCTTTGCTCTCGCTCTCTCAGGCTCCAGGATAGGCACCCTCATAGGCATTCCCCTCAGTTAAGGGGCTTGGCAGGTACAGTGGCATCTGTATGCCCAACCTGACTCATGGATATTTCATGTTGCTGAGCAGTACTGGCCCACACCACACAGTAGTGGGTAGGCAGACCAAAGCTGCTCAGTTGAAGTCTCACCCATACCGTGCAGTGTATATAAGGGTTGCCTTTATAGCTGCTAGAACTGAGTCATCCACTTTGCCATGCCCTGTTGTATACCACTGCACTTTATTCCCCGCTACACTGTGAGTATAGCCTTTGGGCGTAATGCGAGGGGGAAGAAGTTAGCATTAGAAATTGTTATGCACTGGTAAGACAGAAATAAAAAACTGAAGGTGGTGGCGTGATGAGCACTCCACCAAAGAGAAGCACTTTCTGAACCATGTTACGTATCCAAATAATTCAACTACTGAAAATATAGCTGTTAATAAAGATTCAGAAATAAACAGAAAAGACTGTTGCAATTAACTAATAATATATTTTTTAATTATTTCTAGCATCATCTATAATAAAAGAGAATAGGAAAAGCTAAAAGAAAAGAAATTAAAATAAAGTCATAAAATAAATATTTTAACTTGTCCCATCACACCTACTTTTAATCCAGACCTCTTCCTCTTTCTTTTCCTGCTTCCTCAATCCATGTCCTCAGGAAAGGAAGTGGGAAAGAGAATGACACGTCTTCTGTCTGCCACTTCATATTAAATGGGAGCAGACATGGTCAGTCAAACGTAGATAACCCCAGGGAATGGTTCACTGCTCAGGAGGCTTTTATTAAATATAGTCATAATGCTATATAGCTATCTGACTGCACTTAAAATAGACCCTCCACTCGCTACTGCAGTGCTCTCTGTGGGAATGGGATATTATGAAAGTGTGCAAAGTACTAACAATATTTGAATACTGGTGTTCTATCATGAGCTCAGAAAGGCTGCACAGTATATAGTCAGTTTGGATTAATTAAAAAAACATTAATGGTGATATGGCAATAACTACTTAATCATATGAGTACTGCTAAACAGTTACAGCCAGGAAATTTACTGTTTTACTGTGAGAGACATCACAAAAGTGACTGATGGGAATAACTCTTCCTTTGTGAAGAATTTGAATGCCAGTATTCTTTCAAACTTGGTATTATAGACTTAATTGAGGCCTAATGCTTCTTGGCAGATTAACATATCAATTTCTTATAAATTCAATTCAACTTAGTTTTATTTATATATTGCCAAATCAACCCTGTGACAGACTGATGACCTGTCTAAGCTGACTTTTGCCTGCTTTTGCTATAACAAGTTGGTTGTGCAACACAAGTAATCTGCCCTTTTATGAATTTTTCAAGTAAGTAATCCAATATATATGATTATACTGTTGTAAAATAATGTTTTATATTGTTATATTGTTGTTACTCTTATTGCTATATAAAAAAAGAAAACTCCTCCAGCTGTTTTGCTTATTCTTCTTGGCAGGTAGCTTCGTACTACATATGGATTGGCAGCAGTACACTGGAACCTAACAAATTGGATCCACTCAAATCTGACACTCTTAGGCTACGTTCACACTGCAGGTCTTAATGCTCAATTCCGATTTTTTGATCAAATCCGATTTTTTTGTCTGCTTGTTCACACTACAAATAAAATGCGACAGCAAACGCGCTCTAGTGTGAGCGCTCAAAGCGTCCCACATGTGCAAAAGAAGACGTCACACACAACACGCTCTGTTTAGACCCAGAGCAAACAATATTGTTTGACTGATGGCCCTTAATATAAAGACTTCGGACTTCAATTTTCCCAATTTTTGCTTTAATTTATTTTGTTATTTACATAATAATGTAGATAACCTAATAATTATCCTTATTGCTGTTTTAGAGAGGAGTGGTGCTTCAAAGGATAGTTGCAGATTTCTGTCAGAATTTTCAGATTATACAGTACAAATAAAATGTTCATGTTTCTCCAACGTTGTCTTCCCAACAGTTTCACTGACATCTACACCGGATGGCCAGGAAGCGTTCACGATGTCTTATCGGGCGCTTCTCCGGCGCTGATAATTGCCATCTGTCTTGTGTCAGTGACGTAAAAGACAGATTTAATGCGACTTGACCATTCACACAGCGGTCGCTTTCTGAAACATCGGATATGTATCGGATTCAGTACCACATACGAAAGTGAGCCAGATCGGATTTGAAAATATCGGATTTGTGTCGTTCACACTGTCATACCATAACGAATTTGATGCGCTTTCGCCTGCAGTGTGAACGTAGCCTTGGGCAAAAAGCTTGATGCCTGATGGGTGCGATTGTCATAACAACAGCAACCAATAGTTCACAAGCTAGCCAAGCTTTAATTAGCATTTAGCGTGAATTCAACATATGTTTTATATAAACAGCCTTCAGATAAAACATAGTGACTTTGTACTTGAATAATTAACCTTTCCATTTTTCTTTTTACTGCCATGTCTTCACATGTACTGACCACACTCTCACATTTTCACAACATGAAACACTGATTCTGGTTCTGCCGGAGGTTTCTTCCTGTTAAAAGGGAGTTTTTCCTTCCCACTGTCGCCAAAGTGCTTGCTCATAGGGGGTCATGTGATTGCTGGGTTTTTCTCAGTAGCTAATATTGTACGATCTACTGTGCAATATAAAGTGCCTTGAGGCAACTATTGTTGTGATTTGGCGCTATATAAATAAAATTGAATTGAACTGAATTGAATTGAAGCATTTAAATAAATCTGATTTCATTGGGCTAGCCTGCTCTCATAGCTAAAAAGTTTAACTTTTTTCAACCAAAGTGTGAACTCTCACTATTCAACGCGAATAAGAGGCAACAGACCTGAAGTCTAAAATGCATCTGTGTAAAACTTATTTCATAGTTAGAGAACACCTTGTGTCTTCCAGTAGTTGAACACAGCACTACCAACTAACTAAGATCATGCTTAAAAACAGACAAAATAAAAAAAATCACACTATTGACTGCTGGCTGAACATGAGATTTTAACAGTGCTCACTCTATTTAAATATAGACATGTTTTGACCCATCCATCCTACCTGATATCCTCTTTACACAAACTTCATTTTACTTCATACTTTACTCTAAATATATTTGTAAAGTCATTTTTGGGTAAAACAAAACTGACACTGTGCTCCTCGTGTCTAACCAGCCCCCATAACCTACTCAAGAAATGAGCAAAAGCAAAAGTAAACAGCAACTGAAAACAAAGTTCCCCCATGGGAGACGAACCCAGTTTCCTCTTTACATGCACATCTAATAGTGCAAAGAATGGTGCAACTTTCAGCATATCTCAGTGTTACCAGCAACCTTGACAAAACTGCAGTATTTGATGCCCCAGAAATGATAATGATGGGATCTCTGTTAGTACTGAACGCACTTGCATGTCAGGGCAGCCATGCTTGCTGACTGGGATATAAATGACACAAAAATAGCATTTGCAATTATCTATTTTCCACAAAGGACTGTACACTATCTATACACACAAGGCAGTCTGCACTTTGACTGCATGTTAACATGCAATACACAGCTCTCAGTTTCATCACTATCCATATGTAGACAAAGCGCACACAGAAAACATTTAATAACTTCTCTGGCCCGTGGACAAATAAACCAAGGTCATACAAAAAGTGGGGCCACTTATCAAAACGTGTGAAAGCCCAACAGCACTCTCACACATCCAGAAGAAGCACCACTTCAGCTAGAAATAAGCTAATATTTATATAGAAGGGGAAAGCAGAT